>NC_134175.1:1381818-1554616 GCF_964188355.1 Buteo buteo
ATACATGTATGCATGTATATGAACGGTAGGACATCATAGTACGTACCTGGTTTATAGTACATGAGTACTGCCTATAGCTAGCATTTAAAAGTAGGTATTGCATTTTAACGGTCCCCTCACTGGAAACATGGAAATGATTTGCGGTGCAGTGACCATTTACCCAACCAGGGAATCTTTACCTTTCTAGCCCTAGATAAGCCCGCAGACCCTTCAGGCACAGCCAGTGCCCCGCGCCGCGTAGGAAGCCAAGCCCGTGCCCGCTCCTCTCCGAGTTATCGCTGTCCCGGCCCGCCAGACGCGATCTGCGTGCGGTGCTCTTACTGGTAGCGGCGGCGTTGGCGCCGTGTCCTGGTCCGTAGGGACGTGGTTGGGGAACAAGCCGTGCCGTGCAGGGGCTGGAGCCGCAGTGGGGTCTTCAGGCCCCGTGGCTGGTTTCCCCCTGCCCGGGAGCGGGGCAGGAGGGCTGGCAGCTGGAAGCAGGCGCACGGCAAGCGTTCGCCGGCAGAAGCAGCTCTAGACCGAAAGGAAGGTCCAGGTGAGCCTTGCTACGGTGGGGTGAAATTTCCCGGTTCCAGTGTGGCTGGTTTCCTCCCAGACACGCTTTACTTTACGGGACTTCGGTTTCTTGTGGTTTGACTTGCGCACGCGGACACATGTGCTGTATCTAGCTGTGCAGACGGTTTTTCTTTGCATAATTCAGCGTTCGTGGGGCCTCCGTAACCCCTTTACGTTCCCATTGACTACAGGGACACCTGTTAGACCCTCATTCTCCGTAAGGCAGCCAAAGAACTGTTCTGAGGGCCAACAGGTGTTTCTAGTTTGCCGTACGTGAACGCATATTAACTGTCTGTCTTCCCGCCTCCCCAAGCAAATAAAACCTGCAGTTGAATCTGGAAATCCTCCACTCAACACCAGAGCAGCAGGCGGCCCTGCACGGGGGTGCCAAGAAGCCCAAATGAGCTCCCTTCTCCACGGCGGGCCGTCTAGCACACTCACGGGCTAGACGCCGGGGCTGCTGGCCTTTAGCCGCTCGCTTAAGTAATGCCTTTGTGTTTTCCTTTCCATTTAGTCTGGAACACTAGCTGCAAAGCCTGGCAAGCCACGGCTTTTAGGACACGGTCATACCCATACGTAACACTGTTGGCTTTCGTTTGCCTATAGCGGCGCAGGTCATCGCGCAGGCTGGTCCAGCTCCGTTTGCGTAGAGTCAGTGGCCGTCAGTAGTTTTGCAGGGGCAGCAGGTTTTGATCTTTTTCACCCTACTAAATGCATCTGCCTTGCTCGGATGCCTTCAGTCCAGGTTTCCAGGCTTCTCCGAGAGGTCTTGTAGGCGGCAGAGACTCAAAACGTGTGTATCCTTGATTTGAGGCAGGACTCTGCTGCAGGCGGGCTATGCTAATACAACTGAACGGTGACAGCAAAGAAGTAGAAGAGCCCGTGTTTGCAGATTAAAATAGGGATTCTTTTTCTTTAGTGATTTAAGTGGCTCCCTTAAAGACCGGATAGATCATTACCAGAGGTCCAAACCAGCTCTTGGCTCTTCTAGCCAGGAGCTGGTTTGAATCATTGATAATGGAAGTCAGTTATGCTGATTCATGGTCCTAATCTGATTGTCAGAGATCAAAGGGCCAAAATAATGCTGTCCCGTGTAATAAATGCAAGCCATCGGTAGGGTGCTGGGTTCCTCTCGCTGGTTTAATGATCTAGTGTGCAGTGGATAAAGGGGACGGGTGGGTCTTAAGCTGTTAAAGAGAATCCAGGGGATATTGTGCCTTTCCTCGGCATACCATTGTGTTTTGTGAGGCGTATTGGATTTCAGTACGGCAGATGCTGAGATAATGGATGCCAGATGTATGTCATTAGAGGATACCTCTTTTTACCAGCTGCAAATTGTCCGTCACTTCCTCTACTGTACATTTTCATCATGAGAAGCTTGAATTCCCACAACTTACTGATAACGCAGATGTTATCAGGCTTCTCTTTAACTGATAAGTAATGGGCTTGTGCAGCCCAAACCAATCACATGTGGAAAAGTCAAATAACGTATTATGATTTGTATTTGTTCAGGACCTCAGCTGCGATTTGCCTTGATAAACTTGCCCGGAAAATTATATTCTACATTTAACTTGTAAAATGAATCCCTAGAAAACTCCCAGGATTTAAGTGAAAGAATGCCAGAGATGGTTTTGTACTTATGTGGGAATAAGACATGGCTTTTCACTTTACAGTCTCTAGTGTAACAGGATACGCTCTTTAAAAATGCACATTTTTAAACTGAAGAAACGGGTAAAAAGAGAACATTAAGCCAGGCAGACAGGGTGAATACAGAATGCATCATGGCATATTTAGGAATAAATTAATTTTTAAAATATTCATACTTTGCACAGGCTTTTAATCAGAAGGAATCTGAGGTTTATGTGAGATTTCATATGTGGTGGTTGATACATCTCCATAGTACACTTATTTAGTTCTGTGAATATACCACTTTCTAAGTCTTTTGAAGTTTATTCCTTCCTGCATGTAGTCCCCAGACAGAATGCTTCGGGAAATCATTTTCTTGAAATGGTTTGTAAGGTCATTTTTTTTCAAACCTAGAAAAAAAGGTTCCTTGTAAGTAAAACAATGCCTCCGACTTCCTCTCTTGAAAACTTTCTGCTACTGTTAACACCTTTCTCCTCGGTTGAACTGCCATCAGGGCCGTGTCTGGTTCAGGAGGAGGAAGGTGAGAGCTCAGCGCTGCGCCGGCGGTGCTGGGAGCTGGCTGGATAGCTGCATGGTGCGCCTGCGGCCAAGTTGCGGGAGATAAGGGGAAAAAAGGGCTCTGGCCTCTTGAAAGGAAAGTGTTTGGAGATGTTTGTACCACCATTTTCCGTTCTGCCGTACGGAAACTTTCCGTGGTCAGAAATGCAGCACCTTTCTTGTGCAGTGTATTGGCTTTGACTTTTTTTAATGCGACAGCAGCAGCGGTGATATTTGAAATGAGTGGGAGAAACAGATGTAGAAAATGATTTTTGGGAAACAGCAGATCAGGTAATTTTTCTGGTTGAAAACTATTTAGGGGTCATCCGCCTCCGTTATGGTCGGGGAAACTGCCCTGAATTGCACAGCGGAATGCTTACTCCTAGCAAGTAAATACATTATTTCCGCCTTCGTTTTTCCTGGTTGCTCAGGATCTCACCTCATTAATAGTGAAGATTTTGGAATGTCAAATATTTGGAGTATCTGGGTATCAGAGCCGTACAATAGATCTCTGTGGCAGGCGGTCACTGAGCTCCCATCTTTCTGCATGGAGGTGTTTGGTTTACTTCTAATTCTGAGAGCCTGTGGAGTGCCATGACTGTCCCTGTCGAGCAAACGTCTTTGAACATAAACAACTGCTTCTTCGAGAAGGTGAATTTCAAGTTTAAAATGTTACATTTGCGGTTTTTTTTTTTCAACTTGTGAATTCAACAAGAAGCAAGTAGCAATGACCCTTTCATTAGAGACAAAAGGAAGTGTGTGTAAATGTCTTTTGTGGCTTGGCAGTAAACTTGCTGAGGACAACATAAAACGTGCTCATTAAATGTTCTTTAAACAGTATTGCTTTTTGTTTTCAGAAGCAATGTGATGTTTCATCCCCCCATTAATTGCCTAATACCAATTATGGCATAAACAAGCCATTTGCTATTGTAACTTTTTCAATTTATTTTTCAAGGTTCTTACTCTTGACACCTATTATGCTGCTGGGAACATGAGTGGCTTTTGTAGTGAAATATAAATAATGAGATCAGTGATCAATAGTTGTACATAGACCATCCTGTACTATAAATGTTACTGCAGCTCCTGAGAACCTTACAAAATGCTTCCCCCCTTGGATGCTTTGTTGTATTGAACTTAATTATATGGAGACAAAGAGGCTAGGAGAAGATTATTTTTTCCCAGGGACTTTGCAGTTCTTCGGAGTCAGACATGTACTGCCCGTTGTGCATTGGTAGCCGAGGGAGCAAGCCTCAAAAAAGAGGTACTTTTTGCGCTAGTGTTGCATGCAATCAAAATTCTGCAAAGTGCCCAGAAAGGCTGGGCAGAGAAAGACTGTCAGAGCTGACCGTTCTGGTTATAACCCTTCCTCCTGAGATCATAATCTTCTTTATGGTATTTCAGCACTTCTGACTCTGTTCCAGCCAAAAAATGGAGGTTGGCTGGAAGGAGCAGCTGATAGCCAACGCTTCAGAGCTTTGAAAGAGCTTGCCTTGTGATTGCTTTTGAATAAAGAGTGTGGCTCATGGAGCTTCTTATCCAGACGAGTAAGTTTAAACCTGATTGGGGAAATACCTGAATGTCAAAACAATTCTTCCCATGCCTGTACCTCTCATTTCTTACTTTGGTAGCAGAGCCTTCTCCTTTGTCATTGCTGCTCCTGAAGATACGTCGTCAAGTCTTATCTCCCCAGCTGAGCATTCTCTGCCAGGTCATCCTCAGTGTCTGCTCGATGCAGTTTTCATCAAAGCTTTGGGCTTTAAAAAAGGCCATAAGTCATATCTGGAAGTCTCACTGCAATTCACATTGTCATCTGTCAGCCTCTGAAGTGGTCCTGCCCGGCAAGGTCAGCAGCTGGAGGAGCTTAACGTGAGTGCCCTGCGAGACTGCAGTAGTTACTGTGATCAGCTACTCAGAGGAGCTGTCAAACCACTGATTTTGGACCATTTGGGGCTAGCCCAGAAGCATCAGTCAGTTGGTTAAAGAAGGGATACTCGGCAGATTTTAAGCTTTTGTTATTACGATATATTTGTTATTAAGTTACTAAGCTTTTGTTGGAGACTTCTGTTTGTATTCTGGTTATGGTTTAATTTGCATTATTTATATTTGTGTACAATAACAAAGATAGCTGTCAAACACATTTTTAGGACAACACTGTATGAGAGCTAGTGGTTCTGCTTTCTGGTTTGCTTTTGAGCAAAATTCAAGAGGCTTATGTTGTTTGCATTGTTAGGGGCAGACAGATTTATGGGTTCTGTATCAGACTGTATCCTCCTTCTCCTGGGGAAAGACCAAATCCAATGATCGAGAACTTAGACAAAAACCTTGGGTTTTTACAGGCATCCGTTAGGACGCTTCTTTTTTGAATTCTTTGGAGAGTCTGAGCACGACATGTTTGTAACGATACCTGGAGCTTTGCTAAATTACAAGTGCACCTAGTTTGTTCACAGAAAGCATTTTTCTTGAAATTCACTGGACTACGCTCATTTTGCAACACCGTTGTAAACAAAGGCAGCTGTATTTCACTGGTATCTTGGGGAGGGGAAGTGGAATTGTCATTTGTGGATGCAGTATTATAGATGAAGAATAATTTTGTTAAAAGCAATGCTTCGTTTCTTTTTTAAGTGAGAGGAGAAGAGAACTTTGATTTCTTTATCCTGGTTAGTCTTCTGCTTGACTGCAGGTGTCTGGGAGAAACAAGTGTTGGTGCTGACTTCATGTTCCAGGAAAGCGAGGTCCACAGATGAGCAGTTCTCTGCAACATGCACATAGCAGCTGATAAAGCCACTAACAGACTCGGATGCATTAGGCATCACAGCTAGAAGGACTTGTGAAGTAGGTACATCTTTTGATGTTTTAGCTGGAGAGATCGGAACGGCAGGTTACGTGACTTGGCCGTGGGAAGGCAATGCAGCGAGTCCGGGGTGTATCTGGAGCGCAGATCTCCTGCCTCCCGGTGCATGTGCATCTGGCACTCAGACCAATTCACTCATCTTCAGTCCCTGTCTGAACTCTTTACAGCTTAGCCTGTTGCAACAGCATTCCTTTGGAACCCTCCAACTAGATTTTGATAATTTTTCCTTGATTCTGTGCGGGTCTCATTGGCTTTGGATGGGGGTGATGTAGCTGGGGAGAACAGCGCTCCAGGCTTTCTCGCTGCCTCGTCTCCTCAGATGCGCGGCAGTAAGTCTGGTCAAGCCTGGCTGCTTTTGCTGCCAGAGCAGGAGCCATAACGGGGCTCTGTGCCGTGGGGACACGCAGCTGAAGATCACCAGCTGCCTGATGAGCGCAAGGCTTCACCCTGGCACGGGCTTCTCCGCAAGAAGCAATTAGGAACAGGACAGAACTGCTGCTGACATTCACACCTTCATACACTCAGCCTTGGCCAACGCGCCCGTGATCTCATGGAGCTGAGGTCACTTCAAAGACTTGGAAACTTCGAAGGAAGTCTCTTCAGCTTCTTCGTGAGAGGAATACAGGTTCTTTCCCAGGAGAGCCATCTTCCCGTCTTTCCATGAAATGCACTTTTGGCCATACAGTGGAAAAAAAAAAAAAATCATCAAACACCGGCCCGTTTGTTGAGCTCCCAAAGGGAAGCTTTGGAAAGCCTGCCAAGCGCAGTATATTTTTATATTGCATCCATTATACAAGGTGTCAGAAAAGAATTCTCTCCATGATGGAGAGGTATTTATAGTCCATAAGGTTTTATGGCAGACGTTGAGAGTCTAAGGTTACTCTCGCGGAGACTAGTCGGACTGGTGCCTCTGATTTCAGTGAGAGCAGGTCTTAGAGCGTGCGGGCAACCTTTGTAGAGAAACCTTTGTAGAGAAAGAGCCCAGCTGGATGGTGCCACCCGTCCCACCTCGCTGTCTGCTGAGGACCTCCAGGAAGACAAAGGGGAAAATTGCCAAAACTGCAAATGAATTGGGCATGGCAGTAGAGAGCGAGGACCTCAGTAGAAACCAGCGACAGAAAGAAGAAAACAGGACGTCAGTAGAAACCAGTATAGGAACGGGCAGAAAGAGAGGAATATCCCTGGTGGGGATATCCCTGATATTCTTCAGCCCTGATGTGGGCTGAAGTCTGGCTGCAGCTTGCAATGGGCAGGAAGCTAAGGAAACAGGGAATCGTACGACTTTGATAGGAATAAATGTGTGCATTCTGAGTGGAGTAAGAACATTTGATGAAAATCTTTGTCTCGCGCCTTAATGGAAGCTGCGTGGAAGATACCCGGCACAGCTAGTGATGTGTATGGAAGTACTTTCAGATCTACATAGCTGTTATCTCTTGCAGATGTTCCTTCCTCCAGAACATTTGCAGAGCCTAAAGAAGTAACTCACACTGATCTGGCCGGTGTTTGCATGCCGCCCAGCGGGGAGGGAGCGATCCCGACGAGCCCTTCCCTTCTGCATTTCAGTGCAGATGAAGAGGTCACAGACATTATTTTGAGTCTCCATTAGGTCACGGACACTTCTAGGAAGCCCCTGGTCACAGTTTCACTGAAAAGATAATTACCTTGTCTTGGAGGAGGCCGTGCAGCTGGGAAAGGCGATGAGCAGAAATGCATCTCTGTCACGTGCTTACCCAAACTGATATTTGAGTTTCATTTTCCTCTTCTTTAGAAAAATAAATACCTTAAAGAGTAGACAAAATTCTTTGGAACTTTTCATGGCATAGCCCATCATCTCCAGGAGTCGAGTTAAAAAAGGCCTGCAAAGTTTGTGGTCAGCATAGGTGAACTCACTGTCTTATGCAGCTTCATGTTCATAAAAAATTAAAGCCCTAACTATGATATTGATTAAATGTAATTTGGCCATCTTACATATTTACATTTGTGAAAGTTTAATGGGAGCCAAAAATGGTAATGCAGTCACTCTGGAAAGGTTGGCTGTTGCTAAACAGGGAATTTAAGATTGCACATACACGGTTGGTATGTGTGGGAATGACAAGATTGCGATAAAAGGAACCTATGGTCTCTAGTCCATCTCTCCCGGAACTCTCCAAAGCCCTGCTTAAAACAGACAGTGTGCATATATACATATGTATGTATATATGTGAACTGTTATAGGTGTGCTGTTGCATCTCCTACATCAGCATGTCTTAATGAGCATCGCAGAAATGACTCCCGCACTGCACTTCCTATCAGAGCAGATACAGCCTTGTGCTGTGTAGTTTATGACAAAAAGATTATGATAAACAGAGAATTAGAAAAGACCAGATACATCAAAAGTGTTTGAAAAATTACGCGGAAGTGACCAGCAAAGTTAAGATGATGTCAGTTTGGACAGAAAATTATGGAAGAAATGATGGGGGAACAAAAAAGCCTGTGAAAAGCAATGAACGTTGTACTGAGTAAGTTTTATCTGAGCACTGCAGGAAGCTCCAGAGTTGTGAAAGATAATCTGCTCCCTGCAGACCACAGCAGATCACATCAGGCATATTCTCTTGAAAGGCTCTTTTCTTCAAAAAAAAGGAGATTTCCTGGAGGTGCTGTCTGTCAGGGCTGTTTTATTATGTCTCTGTTATTGTAGATCCGGAGGAGACAGGCTGAGGTTGTCTGAGCATTTGATATAATCTGTGGAAAGACGTTGAGTTTATAGATGCTTAGGTGGGTAAGGATGAGAATCTGCCTGGGAATTCCTGAAAGACGGGAAAATTTATAATATATCCTTACAATTTCTCTTTTTTACAAGTCTGGTTCTACCTTTGCATTTTGCAACTCGTCTTTTCCACCTTCTGCGCCAGGAGCAATCCTGCGCAGGGGCTCCGTCGCTGGTTTTGATGCAGCAAGAATTGAGCAGCGGGGGAAGAGCCCCATCCCTGAGGTTCCCCGTCCCAGGACCGAACAACTCTCCCCTCGGTGACGTCCTCGGGGACAGGCATCCTCCAGGTCTGCAGCCCCAACGTGCCCTTGCTCCAGGCAGCGGTGCAGTCCCTCGCTGATCTCCAGGACATACCCTGGGAGAAAGAGGGTTTTAAATACTTGGATGCCAAATCCCAGAGCGTGCCCAGGTGTAGAAAAGGGAAACAAAACAAAAATGGAAAAAAAACCCCAACAAAGCAGCAAAAAAATCCCCACCAAGCATGGATTTTGCATGTAACTTCTGGTTTGCTGACAAACTTTTCAAACAAGTTCAGTGAGGAAGCAGCAAAGCTGCAACACTGACGGGATTGTGCAGCAGCCTGCTCTTGGCTCATCAGTTTGGCAGATTTTCAGAGAAACAATTGAAAGGATCTTCTTTCAACCCAAATTCAACCACGCAGAAGTCTCTGTAGGACCCATGCAGTTCTGCTGTTTCTATGCTTAACTGCTTACACTCTAGCACTAGATGAGGCATATTCTCCTATTTCCTTTAGATTATCAGGAGTGCTTGTTATTGGGAGAATATTATGTAAACGTCATTAAACAGGTTGTGTTATAATGGCTGTAAAACAGAGTAGCTCAAGTTCTCAGGACGTCACACCTTTTTTCCCAATACAGCCGTTTTACTGAAGATACGCTACAGCAACTTGATTTATAGAGAATATTACCCAAAGTTCCATCTTCGAAGTAAATTAATTCAGTTCAGTGCTGCCAGTGGCCCTTTCTGAACAGCTGTAAGTCTGTTAAATATCATTACGGCCAGAGGGAGGGGATAGAGCCTCTCTGCTCTGCTCGGGAGAGGCTGCTTGAGAGCTGGGTCTCTCTTTAAAGTGCCTCCCTCACCCTTTGACTGTGGTGAGAATGTTTCCCACTGAAGAGCTGCAGGGTTATCCTTTGGAACTAGGTAAAAATTATTTTATCCCTATTTGAACTGCTTTTAATCTGTATAAAGTCTAGCAGCTTGCTTTTTAGGGTTTTTTTGGTCAAACAAAATGCAGCAACTTTTGTTTATTTTTATGTCTTACTAAAGGTCACTTCCCCACAAAAAAAAAGGGGGAAGAAAATGCTTTTTTAAAGCTTACAGAGGTTTTTTTTTTGGGGGGGAGGACAACCATTACAGATAGAAGTTGTATATATGCGTATGTATGTAATGCTACACATCTAAGTGCAGATTCTGTTGGAAAACCAGATTTCACAGGTTTTACTTACTTCAGAGGAATCCTTTTGAAGGAATTAATCTGGACTTTGGAAAGGTAGCCCCAAGTCTTTGTTGGCTTGCAAGTTGTGAGCTCTGGGGACCTGAACCATCCACCTTCAGTAGGCATTTAAGAAACCTAGGTGTCCGGTCCGGGTGCGGATGGTGCCTTACCAGCAGTATATGACAAAATGCTTCTGGTCTTGTAAATACTAAATGTGAAGGTTCAATTTTACATTCATCTGACCCGGAGTTTACCACAACGTTCTTTGTGCGGCCAGCTTGTGCTTGCTGCAAGTGTGCGTGCTGAAGAGGAAGAAGGCAGGTCTCGGGGTCTGGAATGCTCAGGAAATGGAAATTGTCCCTCTGCAAGAATACATCATTAGGCAGTTAAAATTCTTTTAGTAAAAAAAAGGAAAAAAGATGATGATGGGAAAAGGCAGCGATGCTGTTTCTCACTAGAGAGCAGCCGACGGCGGTCCAAGCGGCACTGTGAGTTCTGCAGCCCAGGGGCTCCTCGCACTGGCTGTCGTTCTCCCAGGCGTTATCGCAGAGGTGTTGAGTAGGGCAGATGGTTTCTGAAACAAAGAATCAAAATCATTCTTCTACTGACCTATTTGGTGCAACAAGCATCGGTACGAGCACTGGGTCTCGGACACCCTTTCTGTGTTTCTGAAGCCAAGCCTGGCATTGGATCTCTCTGTGCTGGCACGAGGTCCCAGGCAGCGAGACCGTCCTCTGGACCATCGCAGAGCAGAAATGTCCAGCAACCATTTACAGAGCATCCTGTCAGATGAGTTTCTGTATAGGCATCACGTCGCTATCGCTGAGAGGTATTTGGGGCTGAGCCAGCTGAGGATATGAGTTTTGCATCTTACGGATAAGAAATTCTGTTTTCCTGGGGGTGATGGTTCACCAGCGAGGAGCGGGGAAGCCATACAGCTGTCTTGCTTGGAGTGCACAACTGATTTCAGAAATATACTCCCCTATATTTATAATAAAGAATGTGTTTAAGTGAAGAGAGAGAGGAGAGAGCTGCCAGGAATTAGCTGTTGGCATGCAAGGGGCTGTGGGGTTAGTGGGCTGCTGAGATACCCACCAGGGACGTCTCAGCTGAGCGATGGGAGGAGAGTCACTGCAGCAGCCTCTAGAGGATCTGCAAAAGGAAGAGTCCTGGCAGCAAGGGGCTTTCCCTGAATACTGGGAACGAGTCCAGTCTGCTTGTTCTCTCCAAGGTGAGGAAACGGGCTGCCGAAAGCAGAAGGAATGAATGAGAACGAAGACAGCAGCGCAGCCTGAGCTGCTTGTACTCGAGGGTTTTTTTGCTTCTCGCTCGCTCCCTCTCGGGCAGAGCTGCAGCATCCCGGCTGTCGGCAGAGTGCCGGCAACGGCCGAGTCCCTCTTGCGGCTCGTGGGAAAAATCCCGGCAGTGTCAGACCCTCCTTGGATACCGAAATGAGAAAGATGAACATAAAGGACGGGAGAGAGCCAAGAGAGTCAAAACCACCTGCACGGTGGAAGCTTTTGGCTCCACAGAAAAGTCACAATAAGACCCACGGAGGAGTCAGTCTGCTTGTGGCCAAGAAAGCAGCAACTTTCTGCTCGCGGAGGGGAAAGGGCCCTTGCAAGGGGCAGCCGAGCCAGGCGCTGCAACTCGTTACCTGCAGCTTCACGCGACGTTCCCACCCGTGCTCTCCTGGCTGGCCGCCTATACACACGGTCCTCGCCTCTGAGAGACAGCCCCGCGAGATCGTCCCTCCCCGAGTCCCGCTTCACCCCTTCTCTCTGCAGTCTCAATTGCGGTCATTATTTTCTAATTTGGAGAGGGAACTTGGTGCCAGCAACGGCCCCGTTCACAGCCTGAACCCCGTGGTCATGCTTTCAGCGAACACTGGCACTCTGTTTGCCAATCCAGCCCGGCCGGCACGGGCTGCGGTGAGAGATGCCCTCCCTGCCCTCAGCTTCTGGAAGAGGAGGTGATGCTCGTCAGGCTTTGCCCGCACCCCGGGCTGCCCCGCTGCAGCCAGCCCCTCGGCGTTTGGGGGCTGTGGCGATGGTGTCCTGGGGACCTGGCCGCTGATGACCGTAGGTAATTGCTCATTTACTATCCACTGTCACATCGCTACCGCAGCGCTTTCCAGGGCTGCCGTCCTCAGCCGGGGAAAGCTGACAGTGGAACGTGAGAAAATCTCCTGCCAGCTCCTCTCACCTGCCACATCGGGTGATTTTACTCAGTTAAGGGAAATTAAACCAGGTAAAAACTTCACCTGCTGGGATGGGGAAGAGGTTGGCACATTGGCAGCAGAGTTTGGACCCTGGTCCTCCTTTCTAGGGATTGGCAAATATGCAAATAACTGAGATGATTTGTGTGGTCTGGAGTGCACTTACCTTTCATGGGTCACCAGAATAATGTAAAAAGATGTTCCTTTTTCTGTCGAGGGTCACGTTCTCTGGCCTGATTCCCCAAAACTCAGCTGCTGCGTGTGCTTTCAAGCTGGGAGAGGGCTCTGTCACTTCATGGCGTGTTTTCTGGGTATGCTAGAGAGGGGCAGCCATTGTTCAGGGGAAAGCCAGATGCTACAAAACTGGGGCCTCTTGGCATTTAAGCTTCCTTCAGGCCTTTTTACAAGATGTTGTAAAGTCGCCTGACAATAGGCTGTGAATATTAATGGTCTCTTAGCCCAAAGGCAGATGGAAAAGTGGGGGGGGTTTGTTATCAGTTTAAGTGGATGGTTTCTTTCATGTGGGAGTGTGTAACTTCCATAAATAACATACCAGATGTGCTGTGCTTGAATTCTGTTCTCCTTAAAAAGACTTGGGGATCTTCATAAAGAATAGGAATACCTACTGTTACCAGTATTTTATTTCAAGCCTCTTCCAGCAAAAGGTGTCGAAGTGAGTTTGTGAATGCTGGAGCGTAGTAGCCAGGTTGATGCAGAACGGGTGCCACCACCGTCGCGTTCAGCCTCGGTCCCGAGGCTCCGAGCTCCTCAGATAAAGCCAGGCTTACCTGTAATTCCAAATCCCTCTGCGAAAATGCAGATCCTCCAAAACATTTCATTTCCCCAGAAATGCAGTTCATGTTTTGATGTGGAGGGCCGTCGGTCTCGCTGCTGGCTGGAGCCCTGGCTGCGGCGCGGGGCGAGGGCTGCTCCTGGCCCGGGGTGGGCAGGGATGGTGGCAGGGATGCGGGCTCCTGGCAGACACCGTCTTCGGATAGAGCAAAGGGGAACGAGTCACCTTCAAACGGTCCTGGGCAGCGAGCGTCTGAGCCCGGTGCTGACGCCACAGCAGTCCTGAAAGTAAGCCTTAAACCCAGCTGAGCCTTTGGTCTGTCCGCCTGTCCTGTCTGTGCCCAAGAAATGCACGTTGATGCATTTAAAAGGACATTTCCGAGCCACCATGGAAAGAAATACCAGAAGGATGATAAACACAGGTAAGCAGAGCTGTATGGTGCAATGCAGAATGAAAGGCACGATGCAGAGAAGAGAGTTAGTCGCTGATATTGGGAGGGATTTGGACTCAGCCAGGGCCTAAGAATATAGTTGAAATAAGTCTTGCATAGGTGCAAGGCTAGAGTAGCAGTATGAAATTCTTCCAAAGCGGATGAATTTAGTTTTATGAGAAACATGGTTGTTAGTTGGGTATGACTGAACTTCTCTAAAAAGTCTAAGTGTTCCTCTGCAAAGCTGCTTAAAAATATGGATGGGTTTCTTTTTTTGCATTTAACTAAAATGATATCTTTCTTCTCATATCGCAGCCCTGCCACTTCAAATGTCATGGGTTTCGTTGAATGTTTGAAGGTTAGGCTGTATCTGGGAAGGATTATACAATTTGGTGGCGATTTTATCATAGGACTCTTACGGTTGTTTTTGGTTAGCTTGGGCACCGCATAGGTAGGTAGACAGACAATTGCTAAAGATAATGAGCATGAATATAAACTATCGCAGTGCTTTAAAACCTGCAGTGATCACTGCCTAGAGGGAGCACAGAGCTAGAAAAGTGAGGTGATAGCTGAAGTCTGAATAGAAATGTATTGGAGTGCTGTGCGTGTGTTTTTAGAGACGTTTCTCATCGGGGCTGAGATGCACCAGAAGAGCTGCCTGGGGATGCTGGTGATGCTGGGTCGCACTGCACAAGTAGTGCTCATTTCTCTGTGAGTTATTTGGGAAACAAGCAGAAAACAAACCATATATTTTCCAGTTATATTGCATGTATATTTTTCCCCTAATCAACCTCTGATTCCTGCCTCCCTTTAATTTAGTGGGGATGTGAATTATCTGAAGATTGGTGTTTTTAAATGAGCACAGATTATCTGGAAAGATGTGCTATATGCGTGAAAGTTTGGTACAATAGTCTCTTATCTGTTCCTAACTCTTTCTTAAAAACTAAAAAGCAAACGTGTGTTTTACAAACAGATTAACTGAAAGCAAGTTTTAACAGAAGTCCCGTAAGAAGTTTCATATTGAATTTATTTGCATTTACATGGCACTTCAGTAATGTACAAATAAAACTAAGGATAGGAAGAAACCTTTCTTGGGGAGCAGGTTTCCGGGAGCTCCTCGACGTCTGCTGTGCGTGACCTTGGAAATCAAGTATAGGTGGAGCCTGTGGGTGAGATTCGAGGCGACCCATACTTGGTTTCAAGGGTCTGCAGGGAATCTACGGAGGGGACCGAGCAGAGCGCCGCGCGCGCTCCAGCTGCTGTGTTAGTCCCCTGCTGTGTTACCACAATGCCAAAAAATGTCCTCTGCTGTGTTACCGCAATGCAAACGTGAGTGCTCGAAATACCAGCCTTTCATTCGCATTGACTTGGGAGTATTCCTGGACACTGCCTTTTTTTTTTCATTTTGAAAAAGCATCCAGCGCAGGCAAAAAGTTGCATTTCCCGGGTGATATGAACTATATGACTAACCTGGATGCAGAAACGGCATCTGAGTAACCTCCTCGGTCTCATGCAGTCCTGCCTTCATTCACCTCTCCCCTCCACAGCTGAGGTTTTGAGCAATCTGCAGCAGATATATCCACAACCCCAAACACCTATGGGTGACTGTGCACTTGCAGTTGCATTCCCAAGCACTGATAAGGCTGTTTGCGGTTGTTTCGTACCTTGCTGTTGAGCCACGTGCAACTTTGCGCTCTTTTCTTCCCTGGGATTGTCATGTAAAAAAATGTGCAGTGTTCACGTCCAAGTGAGGATCGCGGTCTCTCAGGTTGGATTTGAATTAGGGAGTTTGGACAGGCTGAAGACTTCAGTCAGAATGACATATTTTGACTGGATTCCCTACGAGAAGTGTGAAGGATCAGGGAGTTTTGCAGGGCTTCAGTGGGAAATGGTAACTTGACCCTTTCCGTGCTCAAACCGGGTCCTGGCTTCCTTGAAAGGATTTCAGACCTTTCAGTGACCTTGAACTGAGTTTTGAGTTTGTCGGGCCATAGGAGCCCAAGAAAGCTCTAGGCAGGATTGATGTTGTAGCAAAAGAAGTTGACGCAAGGCAGCGATTTCAGGAATACGTGGTCTGTGGGCTAGGTTCGGGTCTCGGCTGCATCAGCCGGTGGCGAAGCAGCTCTGGGTTTCTGCCCCTGAAACCTGCACCCGCTCCAGCAGCTCTGCCTTTGGCCCCTAATGCACCATTCCTTGGGGGAAAGGAGAAGAGGAGAGCATTTGTAGTTTGGAGTGGTGTATGGCATGCATGCCTAAAATCTTTCGTGTAAGCCACACACACTGAGCGAGGGAATGCCTGCGGCCATCACACCTTTCTGAAATACTAACGGATTGTTTCAGAGATGCCTGACAACCTCCAGGGAATAATACATAATCTTTCCTCCGAGGGCCCACGAGGACCGGTTCCAGCACAGCTGATCCTAGTTAGCTCACAACTTCGGGAGGTTCAGGTTTGATTTAGGGACCAACCTTTACCGCTCTTTGTTCGTGACACCTGGCTGGTGGTGACAGCTGATTCATAGCTGCCTGGCAGAGGCAAAATAAATCTCATGCTTCTGTGCTAGAAGGTTGGCTACAATTTCAAGGTATCCTTTGTCCAAGAATCTTAGAACTCAGGATGGCCAAACAGCCCCAAATTGATGATGGCAAAATAGTTAACCTCAGCCTTCCCCCCTTTTCAGAACAAGGATGGGCCGTTAGCATCGCAGAGCCACTTTCCTGCCATAATTGCCAATTAATGCCCTTGGAGTGCAATGGCAATTAATGCTCTGAAGTGCTAACAGCAGCAGGGGACAGGAGCGTGCTCTGCTGTTAGAGTGATTCAGGTTTAGGAGAAACTATGGGGAATGAACACCAAGCCTCCCAGCCCGCGTCCAGCGAAGGACTTTCCCCTGTTGTGAGCTTTCACGCTCTGTTTCAAGCTGCTGTTAAAAAAATAAGACTAATAAAAAACCTCTTCAAATATGCTAGACTTCAGCTGTACCCGGCACATACCCAGCAAAGCGACAGAGCCCTTCAAGCTCAGTGACCAACTCCTCTCCGTCAGAGCTGGTGAAACCTGACAGCGAAGCCTTTTGAAAAGCCCGCGGCCGATTTGTGGCTTTGCTCTGAGTTGGGTGACATCGAGTCCTGGTGTGGGCCCAGAAGAAGGTGAGGTTTTCAGCTGAAGGCACCTCTGTGATGTCTGGTTGCCTAGCTGGTTGGGTTTTGCATTCATTTGCCTCTGAAACATAAGGCGTGAGACCCGACGTGCAAAGCACACTCAGAACAAACAGCTGCTCAATTCCTTTCAAAATGCAACTGCTGTTTTCTGTAGACATTCATTCGAGGTAAACATACTTCATATCACCCAAATTGGCTTTGTTCCTTGGTGTTTAAGATGGCTTTCCCTCTCCCCTTCTGGTTTTCGTCTAATCCTTCATAAGGTCATAACCTGGATTTATGGCCTCAGACAGTCTCCTCCACAGTGACAAATCGATCTCACAGGCATAGCTTTAAGGTGTTGCTGTGTGAGAAGCTGAGCAAGAGGCTTATCAAACTGCGAAACGTTATGAGGATGAGCAGGACTAAGAGAGACAAATTTGGGGTCATAAACTTCTCCCTGAATGCTCTTAGCAGGCTCCTTGCGTTGTGGAAGGACCTTCAAACAGATGAGCCTTTCTTACTCCTCTTCCCTTGCCTAGCTCAGCATGACAGATGGTTCATTGCATCCAGCCGGCCTTTTAGCTTCTAAACCATCAGGTTTTCAAATTCTTAAGCCTTCTCTAAATTTTACAAAATCCCCACAGGGTCACATTTCCTAATTCCCCCTCTGCTCTCCATAACAAGTCAGTAAGTATTTCTTTGAAATACTGCATTGCTCAACCAATGTGTCTAACCACCGATACTGTTCATGGAAATAAAACCCGTGTGATAATGGTTATAGGAACAACGGACGAAGCAGGCGCAAGAATTTTCTCTTGTATTTGTGAGCATCGCTCACAGCACTTAGAATCACTTTTCCTGTAACACGTAAAACAGGGTCCGTCGTGTCACCTGGTAGTGAGCTGGCCTCTGGCTTGAAAGCACTTTGCAGTAGGGCTGGATCCATCTTGCCAGATCTTTGGTGAAAATAGGAAAGCCTGTAACTGATGAACAGTTACTTTCCAGAACTGGTTTAAAATACTCTTCCTCTTACAGTTGTGACAGTGACACACCTTTCTTCAAACAGATACTGCGTTTAGGCAGTTACGGTACCTGAAAATCTAATTAAAATTTGTGGAGTTACGAAATTCATACTTTTAACACCTGTCGGGTGAAAATCCATCGTCAGAGAGGTGGTGAGGGAACCGCTGGGTAGCCCTCCTACTACCCACCCGGTAACCTGTCATACACAAGGCGTTTGGAATGAACTGTGGGTCTTCTAATGCTGGCAGGTTGCCGCAAAGAGAGGATTAAGTAAATAGAAACCCTTGGGGATTTTGTTAAGCTCTAGCAGGTCTTAGGATTTCTGAAAAGTAAAACAAAAGTTGCACGGTCTGGTGTTTCAGAAGGAGTTGGGGAACTCTGAGCCAGACAGGACTGAATTAGAAGAGGCTGGGGGAATTAAACAGTGGGTCTCTTTGATCACGTCAGCCTTGTTTTGATCACTGTCCTTCTCTAACTCTGTTCTTGGCTGGTAATGCGTTTAATTCTTTATGACTTGACAGGTTTGGGTGCTACCCGCAGACACCTTTTATTATTGTTGTGGCAGGAGTGTTCTAGGGCCTGTTTTATACTGAATAAAGAGCATCACTGCGAGGGATGCTTCTGCAAAGAGCTTTTTCTGCCGGCATGGGAAGCGCTGCCGGCAGAGAGCAGTGGATGCCCCGGGGCACGGCGGTGGCTCTGCCCGTCCCTGTCCCCGTCCCCATCCCCATCCCCATCCCCGTCCCTGTCCCTATCCCTGTCCCTGTCCCCATCCCCGTCCCTGTTCCCATCCCCATCCCCGCTGGCTGCTGCAGTCACACCTGCGGCGAGCACAGCGTGTGCGAGCACTGCTGTCCCGCATCGTGCCACCCCAGTGACTCAACATCCACCTTTCTTGGCGTCTAAAGCGAAATTCCACGTACTCTCGTTCAACGGAGCGCGATGGCGGCCACGTGCCGTTGGAGGCGGCGGGTGTCGGACGCAGCAGCTCCCCAGCCGCAGGGAGCAGGACGGGGATGCTCGGCACCCACGGGCACCCTCACCCAGCCGGCGAGAGCAGCCCGAGCAGCACCGGACTTTGTGGTCCCCGATTTGCGAACCGCTCATTTCAAACGTAACGCGATAGCTCGCCTCGGTACCATTTATTTTTTTCTTTCAGCAGGACGTGCTAATAACGCGTGTAAAGGTCCCCGGGTGGCCAGCTGCCTGCAGGCTGCCTCTCTGCAGCATCCTGAAGTAAAGCCGGACCGGCTGCTTTTTGGGGGGCTGTGCGCGGGGTCTCTCGTGTGTGCCTGACCCAGCCTTGCTCCCCGTGGCTTCCCAAAGGACTCCCTCTGCCTCTGGCCGTGGAGGCGGCGGAGCTTGAGTCGGGCTCAGAGCTCAGAGGAGATGGAAATGGGGCTGGCTCCCGACAGACAGCAAGCTCTGTCGGCTCTGGGTGAGCAAGAGAAAACCAAGATTTATCTGCAGTAGCAGAAGGAAATGTACAGAGTACAGTACGGCTGAAGCATGTGTTTTTGGCAAAGCTACAGCTCGTTATTCTTCCATCCAGACCAAATGCCTTAAAACAGCATTTGTCTCCATTTTTCTACTTTCTTTTAAGAAGGAAATGCGTCTTTACAGAGCAAGAAAAGTAGCTTCTTAAGCACAAATACATTTTTAGAGTGCCTCGCTTAGTGCCAAATGTCCAGAATTTGCCAACAACTGATAAATCTTTCTGAAACCTCCCCATATCTTTCACATGTCTAACTGAAGCTTGGCATTTCCTAATTTGGGGTTGATTTTGATCTGTAACTGAAAATAATAGAACGGCCTAACGCCGATGCGGCACAAGGTGTCCTTACCGTCTCGCTGCCGCGCTCTGTTCCCCGTGCCGTGCCGTAGGCAGAAGAGGTTTCAGAGGCGGTGGCAGGGACCGATGTTCCTAGCTGAGCATTCGCTATTTCTCCCAGGGTCTGAGGATGCACGGTCTGCGCCGGAGCGGGGATTTGCAGCCCGGCTACAGGAGAGGCTCCCCATCCGCCAGGCCAGGACCCGCTGCCCACGCCTTCCCGAAAATCTGGTGCTTGTGGGCTGTTGTCTGCAGGTTTGGGAGATTTCAGCCTGTTAGTCTGGGGTCACGCAGGCAGCCGATATGTTGTGCATAGGGAGCCTTGGCAACTTAAGGCGGTCTGGTTTTTTGGACTAATTAATAAAGTAGCTGTCATGTTTGTTGGTGAGGTGTGACGATGCTTGAATGGAAAGCATCTCCAGCACCTATTAATAGCTTCCAGGTGGACTTTGGGGGGGTGCTGCTGGGAGTTGGAGGGGAAGGACAGGTTGCGGCTCATTTGGGTCCCCAGTCGTTCAATCCCTCGGAGCTGAACTGAGGAGCGGAGGCAGCCCGTGTTTAGGTAACAGGGAAAACAAGGGGGGGTGGCGATTCCTCCCTTTTCACCTGGTGATTAGTTATTCCCTCTTTTTAAAAGGTAATTTGAGAAAGGTGCTCTGTGTTCCTTTAAGGCCTGGCCCATGCCCGGCTGAGGGGAAATCTCTGGTTTTGGTAGGGTAACATGATTTATTCTGGACTTGAGTTACAAAAATGAGTAGAAAATGTGTACTCTGTGGATGTTTTAGTTTTTACAACCTTTTAGTTTAGTGTTCTCCGGGTGAATACCCTTCAGGCAACTTGTGCGGGTTTATTTGAAGGAATTTTAGTGGAAAGGTACAATAATTCTGCCACTCTGATTTAAGACAAGAAAGTAAAACTTCTAAACCAACAGAGTTTTAATGTAAAAAAATTTTGTCTTCTCATTTTCATGAACAAGATGGCCATTACAAGAGCGAGTCGTCATGTTGTGACAACGAATGTATTCTTACCCACGCGAGTGGCAGCATTCATCCGGGATAGGAATCTTTTGGGCATTGACATCTCAAGGGTTTGAGCATGTAACGAGGGGGATCATTTTGTACTGGTTAACGCCCGTTCTTCTTATTGGCACTGAAAAGTTAATAATAGGAGAATAAGCTGTAATAAAAGCAGCTGGGTTTGCTCCCATGTGGTAGCCCGACTCGGTCGGGCAGCAGCAGCTCACCCACGCTCCCCTTCTCCTCTCTTCCAGACGTGAACGAGTGCGAGGCGGGGAACGGCGGTTGCGAGTCCCAGTGCTGCAACACCATCGGCAGCTTCTACTGCAAGTGCGCGGAGGGGCTGCGGCTGGAGCCGGACGGGAAGGCGTGCGCAGGTAGGGCCGGGGGGACCCGATGTCGTACGGCGCTTCCCATGTCGTTTCGCCGTGCGGAGAAAGGGCTCGCTTTCTGCTGCGTGCGTGGAGGTATAAATGACGGTGGTAGAAGGAAAAGCCTGGCCTGGATAGGAGTGGAGTTTTCAGGGTGAGGTCTTGGCCCCGGTTGAAGTCGATGGCGTGTATTTTATTGCTTCGAAAGAGATGAGGTTTCTCCTTCAGAGTCTGTGTCACCACATTGTTCCCTGTCTTCCACTCTACATCTCCCGCTTTCAAACCCAAGCGGAAGAGAAGAGGCAATTTAGTGTTTGTAAAATGAAAGCACTAGGTGGGATTTGGATTAGCACAGTGCCCAGAGCAAGGCTCGCATCGTATGGACGTCTCAGCTCCTACAGCTGGAATCTGTGCTGTTGTGCCCCGAGCAGGTTCCCCATCCCCTTCTCCCCAGGCGTTATCAACTGTGCAAGTGCTGCAGGTTCGAGCTGGCTGGAGCTGAGAGTCAGAAAAATGCAAAAAGCTATTTGCTTATCAGAGCCAAGAGCAAGAGACATTTTTTTGGAGTATATTACAGTTCCAGGAGTCACTGACAGTATCAGAGAAAGCCACCTTTACTGGGGTCCTGCAGACCAGAAATCTGAAGCTCACGTATTCTCTAGTGCATCATTAAAATGCCCGCTGCAGAGAAATCTATTGATTGCTTAGGATGGTCATGTTTTTTGGTGGAGTTCTCACATATTTTCAGCACTGGCTTGCTTAGCAGAAGTCCAAAAGTATTCAAAATAATTAACAAAGATTGCTGACAAACTGGGAAAGAGTCATTTCTGTGGATATCGGTTTGGACATTAAAGAATTCTGCAGAAAAATGTCACTTTCTTGCCAATTTGGTACATTTGTCTCGTTTTGTTGAAACTAACTGAAAAGTATTTCCTGGCTCTATACCACTGTAGAGATGTGTGAAATAAACAGCGCTGCCCTTATCTTAGCCAAGCTAAAATATTTTCAGTTTCCCCAGAATTCCCCTGATGAGGATTAGCTTCTCGGATGATTAAGAGGTTCAGGATTTTGGTGGAGACAAACAATCCTTTTTTTTTTTCTCCCCCCCCCTTTTTTTTTTTTTTTTTTTAGGGGAGACAATGCGAATCCCTTTGCATATTTTCTTGGAATTATTTGTAATTAGTCATGCCCACAGAGCCTGCACGTGCCCCCTCTCTCCCACTCATGGCAATGGAGGTGGCAACCCAGCCCAGTGCCTCCCCTTTGCCCGACTCAGTGTCAGGGACCGTGGGGGGCATTAGGTGCCATCGTCCTCCCGGAGCTCCTTGTTCATTCTGCGTGCATTTGTTCTGTCTGCAGGTTTCATCAGGCAAAGAAAGAGCACAGGAAAGATTAAGCCCTAAATTAGCTGAGGCTAGAATTTGCATTGGGCCACACCACTCGTACGCTCCCATTTTGCTCACGTGTAAATCCCTATGCGCCAGCAAAGCGGGTGTTAGTTATCCTCTCAGTGGTTTGCACTTCTCCATCGGTCTTACTACTGTGATAGTGGGTGGACCCTGCAGCACTTGCCACTTTTTACATTAGTTTTTATTTTTACATCAGGTAAGAAACTCTTTCCAAATACCCTGAATGCTAACGCACATACAAAGAAGAGTGGATGGAATTAGGTCCATGTTTGTGCAGATGGGGGAGTTTAGAAAAGACAAAAGGCACCGATTAATGTTTAAAGTTTGCAAAATATTCAGCTTTTCTTGATTGAAGTCCTGAGGGAGCCTGAATAAAGCAGCGTGGGCTTCAAAACATGAGGTTAGATATTTGGAGCCCTTTGTTGGCTCCGTGTTGGACAGGAGGGTTTGGACCTTGCATCTTTCCTGAGGGTGGCCTGAGAAGGCGAGTCATGGGTTCAGAGGCCGACGGTTTACTTGTTTCACCCTTGTGACTTGATTCCTGGCTCTTGCCTGGCTCAGAGTGACGTCAGTCTGGCCTCTTTGGAGTTCTCCTCTTTGAAGTATCTGTTAAACAAATAGCTACGCAATAACATCATCAGGATGCTTGGTGCGGAGAGGCAGAACGCTACCAGGACCCAGTGTTTGCTTCTAAGGTAGGAAATTTTTTGAAGAAAAAAATTTAATCTTGGCTACCTGAGGACTTCCCAACCTAAGCTCTATTCAGGAACAGCAGGATGTTATAGCTCAGGGAGAGCTTGCCGCTTTTCCTGCCCAGAACTGGTTATAGTTATGTTGATTCACTCTCAGTAGAAATATGGCAGGTGGGGGATACTGTTGCAGGAGCAAGGGGCAAAAAAAGGAATTTCTTTCATGCCGGGGTGTTGATTGGTTGGCTGATGACTGGGATCTTAAAGTGAGTGTAAATGTTCTCCCGCAACGCCGCCGAGAAATATAAGGAATTCTTGAAACGTATGGCTGTCCAGAGCTTGGCACACTTGTCAGATGCAACGACAAGTTGAGATGGTCCCGTGCGACATCTTCGGAGCTACAGGACCCGCCGGTTACTTCCCGCTGTCTGCCATTTCCCACTGCCAGCAACGTCCCTCACAGGACGGGGCTGGGGCACGTGTCCGTGCGCGTGTTCGTGCGTGTGTCCGCACACTGCTGGCTCAGACCTAGCCTGGTACCTTACAGAATGACTCCTGGCTTGGCGTTATCCATGAAACAGGCAGATGGGCTGTAGCAGCAGCAGCAGCGTTTGGCTCTCCGGTCTGTTTTCACTTCGGAGCTAAAGAGATTATAGTTAGAAAGAAAATCTTCCCTTGGATTTATTCAGTCCTGGGCTGCTTTACTAATGCTACCAGGAAAGGAGCCAATTAGCTCTTGTACCCATGTGAGATCTGTCTGACAAGCTCGCACAATACTGGCACCGAGTCCCTGGTTGGTACCAGCTCTCCTCTTTGTTTACGTGGTTTGAACTTGAGCTAGTGATCTAGAGTTGCAAGGAAAGATATTTTATATGCTGCTAATTCTCAGATGATTTGCCGGTATCAGTAATATGCAGCTGACTTAGGTGCTTGTAGAGTGTTTCTGTTTTGCTGAATATAGGATGGTTACACTTGTAATCATGAGCCTTTCAAGTATTTCTGTATTTCTAATTTTATCTATAGTGGAAGAGCTGTCTGTAGAGTGGTTTGGGGACGTCAGGTGTCAGGTTTTTTACAGGAAACAACCAGGTTTTCTTTTTTAAAATTTCTGAGGTATGGCAAATTCTAGGGGACCTCAAGTTCTGTTTGAACAACATCTTCTTGAGGTTCTGCTACACAACGTTACACGATAATGGCAGGTATTTGAGAGATGTGGAAGCCTCTTTTCTAGATCCATTGGCCACCATCAATTCAGGTTTAAGTTACATCCCAGGGAAAGGAGCTCATTTTTGCAATGGTACTAAGTCATCCTTCACCTTCAACTTTCTTGTCTTGCTATAGGAGGTTTTGCAGAAAACCAGGACCCTTGCACATGCTTTTGGAAGCCCTGGTCTGCACAGGGCTCTGCACTAGCAATAGGCATGATGGAGAGAGCTCAGCCGAGTATGCAGCAAATAGAGCTCTTAGAAAGCATCATAAACCTCTAAAATACGATTCGCACAAACTGTTGTTTATTTTATCCATCTAAGGGCCACTTCATCTAGAGAAACATATCTGAACTTTGTGTAGCCTTCTTAGGACAAGGGCATCAGCTCCAAAATTAAACGAAAATGCACGTTTAGCTGGATTGCGTGTAATAAACCTAATTCAGCACACGGGGGTCTCCGTTCATTTAATTACCAGCTAACGGTTTCCTTACGCACACGTAGAGGGGTTCAAAAATCTGTCTGGAATACATTTCGGCACGCAGCCCACGACTGGTATGTGTTAAATTTCCTGCGCTGTTTGTTTATGTGACTCTTCATCAGCTGACGTTACGGCACAGCACGACGACAGAGCGCCCGAGCTGCTAATCCACGGAGTCAAGATGTCATGGCTGAACAGACTGGAATTTGCAGTTCCTCTCAATGTAGGCAGATGGATCCAGGTGGTGCCAAACTTCTCTCTGACCTCAGCTGAAAGACTGTCAGGAGACGAAAGCGGGGAGTGAAGTCCCTAAGCCATCACCGTCCGTTCAAGGGGTAGCCTTTGGTTTGGGCTAGCCTTTAACTGCAGGTGGTGAGCCCTCCTCTTCCAGCTTCTGAGGCCGTTCGAGTAGGTTACCTTGGGATCCGTGCCAGCCAAGCCTTAGCTTGATGAGGACTTCAGGGAACTGGTGCGTACCAGTGCCACGGCCAGTTAATCCAGCTGCCATTACAGAACACCACACTAGGGGAATTTTCCCCTCTTTAAATGCCCTTTGAAATGGATCAAGGAGGGTTGACTTGAAATAAGGCAACTCCCGACTGGAAGAGGGAGTTCAAACACTGCAGCTGGAAAAACTAAAAGCTCTTAGCTTTTCCAGTTGGTACACGTTCCCGTTTCTTCCTCTAAGCTATTCCCATGGTATCTTCTTTGGTTTAACAAGATGAACACCTTGCCCCAATAGCCCCACATAGCTGGGGGTGGACAGCTGACCCCAGCCAGGTAAAACATCCCCCGTGGAAGGGCAAAGCGGGTAAAAGACGCTGAAGCAGGAGGGGTTAAGCGCACACCCGCTGCTCGCCCCTCCGTTGCGCTGAGATACGCGAGCCAGCAGCTGTAAATCGTTGTGCGCTGCTCGTCTTCCCAGGCAGCCGTGCGCCACGTGCTTTTTACACGCCACACGCCGTGACGGCTCACGCTGTGCTGACCCCCAGGATCACAAACCCCGTGGCCCGGCCGGTTCTCTCAGCTCCCCTTCTGTGTTTCACCTCTTGCATTTTTCTGGACTGCTTTCATACTCTTTGGCTATTTCCTTTTAACCATAGAATCCTTTTTAAAATGTCAGAAGAAATGTGGTTCAGGGTTTGGGTAATTTTTGGATGAAGACTCAAGCACTCGTATTTACCTCAGTTGGTTGACCTGTGTCTGTGCAGGGATGAATTAACTCCGGGACGTAACACGCCGTTGAACTGCAAAGTACTACGCCATCAGCTGTAATTTGTTCACGTTCTTAGGAGAATTTGGTAACGCTAAGACTGAATCTGAGTGAAATTCCATGAGAGTTACGGGTTCAGTCCAGCCCGGTCCCTGTTGCGAGAACCCCTCGGGATGTTAATGCTCTCCTAGCTAATTCCACAGGAAGCAGTAATGATTTGCTGCCGATTGTAACGCGTTGCCATACTCAAACCACCTCTTCGTACTTAATCAGCTGAAGTAAATTAGGTGACAAGGAAGCGCGAGCTGGCTCAAACCTGGCCAAGCATAACTTATTACATAAGCAGGATTCCGTTTATGTTCAAGCGTGCTGTACTTTTGATACATGTTATACCACAGGGCCGTCTGGAAAAGCCTGAGCCTCTCATCATTATTTATTTTTTTTAGCAGTCTAAGAAATGACGAGATCGAACAAGTTTGTCACATAATTTGTTGAGCATCAGTGGCCGTGCTAGCATTCGCTTCCGCAGGGCAAGGAGCGAGGGCTCTTTGTCGGGAGCTGCATATGCCCGTGTAGGAGGAATTTCCAGGTCGTGGAACCAGCGGAAAGGTCCCTTCGGTCGGTGCTGGTGGAGTCAGGGAGTCACTTGGAGAGCTGTGCTCACTGTGATTCATCTGCATTCCGGGCAAGGATAATTTAATATAGACAATGTCTTAATAAAATTACTGAACTGAGGAAGTTGGTCTAAACCATTTTTCATAGCTCTGTGGCAACATTCATTTTTGCATGTCAACACTACTGGAGACATTCACGGGAAAAGTGTCAACACTAGCCATTGTACTGGCTTAAATGTCACTGCTCGGAGGGAGTGTTCCCGAGGAACTGATCCGGGCCAGCAATGCAAACTCCTCATAACGTCTGGCAATGTGGTATTTTTAAGTGGGTCAAGCACTTGGTAGATCTAGAAGTGGCTTCTAGCAGGACGGCAGCACGTGACTGCGCACAGAGGTGTGTTGCAAAGCAGTGCACGGGGCGGTCGGTTCATCACGGGCCACGGGGAGCGCGGGTGTCATTTTGGGTGCCTCTCAGTAATACCCCTCCAGTGTTTCCCCTGCTCCTGTCCCTATTCTGCCCCATGTCCTCGCTTGCCCAGTGCTGAGCATCTCCCTGGGGGACTCTGGCAGACCTACCGGGCAGTGAGAGGAAGGTGCGTGTTAAACCGCTGGCGGGCTGTGGCAGGTCAGCATTTTGCACTGATTTTACTTCTGCAGACCGTTTCTAAAAATTTGCAGTGTCTTTCAGAAAGGTTACATTTTTTTCCACAAAGTAAATGACAAATTTTGGGGTTGGATTTTTTTGGTAAACTCAAAAGATTAATGAGAAGCACGTGGACTGTTGCGACGGGTGAATATTAAGATGAGCTGAACCGGTCCCTGAAACATTAGGGAGCTGCTCTGGCTTGGAACGATCTGCAAAGGGGACTCGTGATTAGAGTCCACCTTCCTTTGGAAAGCGCTGCAGCAATAGCCCTACATTGTGATTTTCTTCCTGGATTCAGCTTCTCTCTGCGTTTCTGAATTTGTCATGGAATGCCATTCGTTGCAGTCTAAACCACAAGTTTTAATTTGGAATTTGACTATGGCCAAATAATGCTGCTAAAACATCTCAAAGTAGCAGGCCCTGCTCTGCCCCAGCTCAAGCCTGCAAGCACATTGTTTCCAAGCATTCTGGAAAGTTAAACGAGTCTTTTGAGCTTGCCTCTGGAAAATCCAATAAACTATTCTTACTTCTTGTTTCAGAAAAAAGGTGAAAGAAAATTCTAGGCTCTGTCTTATGGGAAACGGTAACGTGAGGGTTTTCTTTAGAGCGGTCACGGTGGCTCTTCCTCACTTGAGTTTAAGTTTGTTGACGAAGCTTGTGTTTTCCCACCGCCTTCAGACGAGCCCGGCTGCAGCATTTCTGCCGGTGGCAGCTCCATCGGTAGCCTGGGTCGGTCCGGGGGGGGGTGCGTTAGTAGCAGGGCCCCTGCCTGCCTGACACCGGCCACCCGGGGGGAGGAAATTTTGGGCTGCGCCGGAGGGGGCAGGTGCCTCGTTACGGGTGGGTTCCGTGGGAACGCCTCCCCATCGCTCTTCGCGGAGGTACCGCTCCTTTTTGGCTGCATCCCCCCCCCCCCCACACCCCGAGGGCGACCCGGGCGTTCGCTCCCCGCTGGCATCCGAGCCCGGGGGGGGAAAGCCGGACCGTGTGTGTCCCCCCCCCGGTCCCCGTCCCGCCTCCCTCCTGGGGCTGCGCGGCTCCTCCCGAGGGATGCGCAGCGCCGGGCGGGTCTGGCCCGGCCCGGGGGGGCGGAGAGGGGGGCGGGCAGGGAGGGAGGGGCCCTCCCGGCCGCCGCTTTACCTGGGGGGGGGCGGCACGGAGCGGCATCCACCGCTCTCCCGCAGGCAGAGCCGCCGGGTTGCCCCTCGCAGCCCCCCCCCGCCCCGGCTCCGGGACTCGGCGTTTTGCGGTCGGCTGGTGGCCGGGACGGTTTTTTCGCCCTCCGGCATGGGCCAGGAGCAGAGGCAGTTTTGGGTGCTGCTGTGGTGGTGCTTGGGTTTTTGGGGGGGCACCGCTGGCAGTCACTACCACTACTTCTGGAGGAGCTGCTACCCCTGCTACTCGGGCCGTGCGGGCTACGGGGCTGGGCGGACCGAGCTGCGGCCAGGTAGGTGGCCGGGCTGGGTGGCTTTGGGGGGGGGGTCGCCTCCTCCCCTGCCGCCCCCAGCTCCGGGGTTTGCTGCGGCGGCTGCCGCGGAGGCGAATAACTCGGTCGCCGGGCGGGAGTCCCGGGCTGGCGGCAACTAAAATCACAAACTTGGTGGCCGGGCTGCGCGTCTGCTCGTCGCTTTCGCCGTGTTAAAGGCACGGTCTGCCCCGCGTGGAGTGGGTGTTCTGAAAAGGCACCCCTGCCAAAAGGGGAAGGGAGCGGGGGTTTTCTGCCCCTCCGTTGCTGTGCGGCTCTGCGGCTTGGTTAAAGAGAGGCACTGCGCGATATGCCTTCCAAAACCCCAACGGACGCGTTTTGCTAGGGCATGTTGAGCTTTTTCCTCAGTTCTAAAGGATATCCCCCCGGGGCAGGGCAATAAGTGAAATGCGACACCGTTTCATCATGAAAAAAATCTGCCTTTCTCTCTGCGGGACTCTCGGAGTGTGTCTGGGCTGGGTGAGTGTTGTGAGCGGAGTTCTGCACAGGATAGAGCTCGGTGTTACTCCGTGGTGTTTTCTGCGTGAGGGGAATGCTCTGGCAGCAGCGACCGCAGTCAGGACCTGGGGAGGACACGGGCTATAGCTGGCAGATGCGGTTAGAGGAGCCACATCTCACAAATTACTTCTCTGCGCCACAAGGTTCGTGCTTAGTGGTGTCTTGTAGAAGTAAATTCCCAACAAGGGCGGCTCAAGCCTGTTGCTGTGTGGGTAGTGCTTGGCCAGCCGGAGTTCCCGAGCCATGGAGCAGGTGGAGCGGCTGGAGCCACTCTGGGCTCCCGTTGCACACCTGCAGCCCCTTTGGTTGATGGTGCCCCAGCATTTTGTCATCCCGTCAACAGCCTGCCTCTGCTAATAGGGGGTGGAGATGCTGGTGTACCAGAAGGTAAACAATTAGCTTCTGTGGTTCCATTTCCTGATCAGTAACGAGCAAAATCTGCAGTTCTTCCCTGTCGTCCATGGGTTTACTTCTGTTTGTTTGTTTGATGAGACTTGCACTTTCCGCTGCGCCGTGCCAGGACTGTAAGGAGGCTATAGGTACTTTTTTGCCATTTTCCAATCTTTTGTTAAGCATTTCTCTGCACTGGCTTACATCTGATGGTAGGTGGGGATGTTGGGTGAGGTGTAAGTCCTGCGAGTACACACACAGGCACCTGTTTCCCCCTCTTGGTGTGTTCAGCTGACTTAGCGGCAGGTCAAGTTTGTGGCTGCCTGAAGATTTAGGAAATAATGGAGAGTATGTGGAGTTCACTAAAGACTTTGGATGGTTGTGAGTAATGTAGACATCAAGGAATGCATTATCTCATCGTGAGATAATCCTAATAAATAAATGCCCCAAGCAGTCGGTTATAAAAGCAGTATCGGTATATTTGTGAGCTGTGCCAGACCTTGGGAAATGGGGTGAGTTGCCGTTTTGTTATTTATAGATCAGATGTTTGTCTCAAACTCGGATCGCGTTTGCTGTCTCCATCCAACTACGTTAGCTCATACAACTCTCTCCAAGACAAGCTCCTGAGATCCAGCTTTGTGTCTGGAATATTAACCTCCAGCCTTCCTGAGGTGCTGGGGGAAAGTTCCCTGAAGACATGGCCCCTCAGTCCTGCAGCCCATCTCCCACCAGCGTGCAGGTAGATAGCCCAAGGTATTCGGGACTGGTTGGGCGGCAGGAGCTGGATGGTAGGAAGCTGGTGTCACACCTTCGGATGATAAGGCAGAGTTGCTAATCATAGACGTGTCCCTCACCCTAAACTTGATATGACTGTGGTTTTGGTTGGCTGTTTTTCCTTCGCTGCTTGAGCTTCTCTTTGACAGGTAGTAGCAGGCGTTCTCTTGATTGTATGGTTTTTACGGTGCTGTGCACTGGTTTTCTTGAAGTGTGTTCCCACTTGCCAGTCCGGGCAGCGCATGCTTCTCTGTAGACAGATTTCTTCCGTCAGCCAGCTGCAAAAGCAAAGCAAGCACAAGGAACTGCTGTATACGTGCTTTTATTGTACGAATGGAGAACGAAGAGGTGTTTAGTGTAATAGCAGTGTATGTTCTGTTGAGGTCTTGAGTGTCTTAAAACGCCTCCTGTGTACAAACAGTGCCCTATTGGATCCTTCTCTTAGTGTAGAGTGGCCAATTGCAATGCTATGCCCTATGTCCTTACACAGCTAACCTTTACAGGAGAAATCATTGTACTCTGCCGGGGACTCGAGTTAAATTGTCCCAGTGAAGTAGACTCTGTATGACTCTCTAAAGTACATCAGAAAGCAGCATAGAGCATAGCTGGGCGCTTTTCTTTGATTATATGGTTTCCATTAGCTCCTTCAATAGTGACCTGCAGTTCCATCGGTCGGTACCATTGCCAGGTACGTGTCAGCGCTTACCTCCGTGCAGTTAACTTCCACGGCACAGCGCACAGACCAAGCCAACGTGCCTCTGCACAGGTACATCTTCTGGTCAAAATGACACCCTGTGCAGAGAAGCAGTGTAAAACTAAGCTGCAAAAGAAGGTTTGAGAGGGTGAGTGTAGCAGCAAGTTGAGAGCAGGCTGCCTGCTTGTTGTTACGTGCACCTCTGCTCTGAGTAATACCTAATTATCAGGACCATCCAGAGACAGAAATGTGAGCAGAAATGAGAGCTGGGCGACTCTCCCAGCTGCTGTGCTTGAAGGCAGAAAAAGGTAAGCTGAGGACAAAGCAAGTGACTGAGGCAAAACAGCTCCCTGATACATTTTCACTTCATCAGATTATTGTAAAACCAATGTATCTGTTCCTGAAGTGCCTTTGGAAACTGCTGCTGTTGAGGATGGCACGGATAGCATGGGTAAGCTACAGGCATCTCCCATCTGTCATGAGGGGCTGCAGCTGTAGGAATGCTGGCCCAAATAGCTTGGTGGAGCTCTTTAAGAGCCTTCGAGGCTTTCCCAAATGCCTGTTTTACAACAAGATGAAAACTGAGGGTGTGGAGGCATTTTGGCCACCCCAATCGACCTTTCTTCTCTCCTCACGTGAGCCACTCGGATTCCAAGCCGAGACCAGCCTGAGGCAGGTACGATTCTTCCTCATCCTGGAGGAGGGAGAGGCTCCCAGGTTAGCGGAGGAGGGATAAGGCACTGTCCTCTCCCACCTCTCCCTCGCACTGTTGGACCTTGTCATTGCTGAGTCCTGTCTGCACCGTCTACAAGGGGAGTGTGGAAATAACAGGGCTTCCAATGTGTCCAGGTTATTTGCGCTAGGGGCTGTGCAATATGTGCAAGAGATGCAGTAATGCACAGGGGTTTTTCCTTCTAGCACACCCCGGCACCGTTCTGCGCCCTGAGTTTCTAATCCGTGTCTGTAGTGCGGGGCAGCAGCAGTAACACCGTGCTCCTCCGCTCAGGAGCGGTCGGCTTCGGCCGTCCAGCATGCTGCTCTGTTGGTTTGTCTCCTTCCAGTCTCTTTACTTCTTAAAACTGCTGAATTAGCTTCAACGAACTGGTACTGGAAAGATAAAGTCACTAAATCCCACACATGCTCATCCTGATGGATTTTAATTAACCTTTTCCCTGCAGCCCTGCTCTGTAATCCAGGCTAATTGCCACAGGGGTTAAAGCCTGGTGCTAATCTTTGGCCAGATAGAGTGAAATTTAGCAGCCTATCTACTGCCTGTGCTTCCAGCTGGGATCCATCTCCTCCTCCTCAGCCTTTCAGAGGAGATAAACTGCCTCTGTACCAAATACTTAGTACTTTGCAGAGCTGCTGTTGCCACTTTCTTTCCTCTGAGAGGGAGCTCTTGTTGGAGATAAATCACAGTATTTCTTCTCGAAGGACCTGTGCACGGTCAGGGACTGGGCTTAACCAAAGTTGTCTCCTCACATCCTCCTCTCTTTTTTTCACTGTGTGTTCGTCTTCCCTACGTTCAATTACAGCATTACCCCTGCTGGTCCCCATAGCTGGTATCTGAGGTTCTATGGATTGTTTCTGTTTGGGGAACAGGCTGACGAGAGCATCAGCTGTTTCTCGGGTGAGCCCCGTGTCCTTGCGGATGAGGACGTGAACTCTGGTTGCCTGACGTAGCAGGGAAGTTTCCCTACCCAATAAGCCAAGTCCCACTCCCAGGCTCTTGCTGCGTCTGGTTTTCGTGTCCGCCTTGTTGGGCTTCGGCCGGTATCTGCTGCCCTATCCATGCTGGCACGGCAGAGCATGCAGGCACGTGGGCCTGGCATGCTCCATCCTGGCGTGGCTCTGGGTTGCTCGATGTCAGCTACCCTCCTCGGAAGAAAAGCCTGTATGCTTCTAATTTTCTTTCTTTGCTATATTAATTTCAAGCAGATTTTGTCAGCTCTCCAATAGGAAAATAACCTTGGCGTGCCACAAACCGCGTCTCGCAAAGCATCGTGTAGATTTTGCGGGTCTATGTACTGCCAAGACGTGCGCCAAGGGCAACGTGACCCTTCGCAGCGATGCTCTGTCCTGGCGCCGGGAGGCGGCTCCTGCTGCTTCGCTGCTGTTTCTGTTCCTGGGTGAATCACTCGCTGGCGAGCCTTGCGCACGCCTGGGCAGGTTGGAGATGCTGCTGGGGGTGGCCAGGGGACCTGTCCCCTCTTGGTCCCCGTGGCCAATGCGTCGCCCTTCCTCCATCGCAGGTCCCGCTGGGAAACGCAGCTCTCGCCTTTTTCCTTTCGCTGTCGTCTGCTGCAGGGTGTGGAAGAGCCGTCCTGGGCTGCAGGACAGACCCTGATGCTTGGGCATGGATGGGCAAGGGTCTCCCGGGCTGTCCGGCACAGCGGGAACCATTCCCATTCCCGCTGTCGCTCGGGCAGGGCAGAGCGATCCTGTCGGATCCAGTCCTGGCCTCGACACGCCGTCTTTGCAGTTCCTTCTTTTTAGCAATGCGTTTCAGGTGGAACCAGAAAAAGCTCTGCTATGTCACGGAGCCATGAGCTCGCTCACACTCCTCTCCCCCTCCGTGAGCGTTCGTGCAGCTGCTGCGGCAGTCGCAGCCCACGACTCCGCTGCCTGAGGACCGAAAGCAACTGGTCCTCGACAGAAAATGCAAACTCTCCGTTGAGCATCCACCCAGGAGGTGCTGCCTCTCTCTGTGCCCTCATACCAAAGTCTGAATTTGTTTGGGCAAATGGCATGCTTGCGTTATTTCCAAAGATGCGAACCTAAGATTTCCTGGGGCATGATGCTGCTGCCTTCCTGTCAGGGGTGCGAAGGATGGGAGGCTTTATTTTGGTCACACCATCGTGTAGCCTGTCAAAAAAATCCCTCTGTTACTGCAGGAGGGGATAAGCGAGGCTCCAGAAGGGAAAACGGGCCATGGTGGGTTACGTGGGGAGCGTGCGGCGTTGGTGATGGGTGTTTCTGTGGCCGGGGCAGAGCGGGGGTGTGAGGAAGGGCTGGCTGCTTTCCCAGGCCAAGGTGGGACAGGACCGGGGGGCTTTGGGGTGGGGACAGCCCTCTGTAATTACAGAGATTTAGGGGGTGAAAAATACAAAGGGGGAAGGAGAGACGTTTAGAGAGGAGATGTATAATTACTGAGGATGAGTAATGGGGTGAAACTAAGAAGTTTATTCAACACATCACTAACTTTTTTTGGACGGTAAATTCTCTATGGTTTCAGATTAGAGTTGAAGGGAAGCAGTGGAATAGTCATTTAAATTCAGGCCAAGAAACTTTACTACTCTGTATAAAATCTTCCCAAACCCCAGCTTTCCTGTTCTTCAGCTGAATAGAGCCAATTCTGTGTATTAATAGCTAATTCTGCCCAGAGAGATGTTAAAGAAAAAAAAAAAAACAGATATGCAAAGTATGAAACGTGGCCCGGCTCCGCCTGCTGTGCCCAGGCTCCCGCGAGCTCTTTGGGAGACACGATGTCCCTTGTTCACCGCGCTGGATGGACGGGCGCAGGGCTGGCCACGCTTCCACTGCCCACGTTGGGGACATCGCATTTCTCCCAGCCCTGGGCAGCTGTGGGAAGACCAGCGTCTTTCCCTCCTGCCACCGCGCCAAGGGCAGGAGTGCCAGACCTTGGGCCGTCTCCCCTCGGAGGCATCAGACTTGAACACCCAAGTTCGAGTTTTTTTGGGGATGCTGGGGAGCTGCAGGTTCGGAAGCTGCCGGCCGCTCCTAGAGGAAGGGCTTGGGAGGATGCGCGCTCCGGTGCTGCTCCCCGTGAGCTTGCTGCCCTGGCTGCGCGAGTAGTGAGTGCATCAGGGGCTCTAGGGCTCTGTAGCATCCAAATTGTGTAAAGCCTTCGCAGAGGAAAATGATTTAATTAGGGCTAGGTTGCTTTGACAGGCTTCTCAGATTCATGCTGCAGCATTCCCCCCCCCCCCCCCCCCCAAAAAAAAAAAAAGCTGGCTTGGATTTGGGTTACTCTTTGGAGAGCATCACTTAAATCTTGCGTTTCACCTCAAAAATCAATTCATTTTCCTTTCTTTAAAAATTAAGTGTCTTGGAAAAAAACAGGAAGAAAATACCAAACCTTCTAAAGTGCCCAGAGGAGGAATCTACAGCCTGCTGAATGAGCGAAGGCCTGGCATTACAGAAATTACCATTTTCTGCCCAGTTCGTGAAGACTACAGCTACATTGGGGAGCTCTGAAGAGGGACCCTTGTATGGCCGTTGCAGCAGGACCTCAGAAGTGAGATTGTGGGTTCACAGGACATTGCTGGGAGAGGAAGGGCAGAGGGCCGTTTTCATGTGCTCTGATCCTTAGCTTTTAAGTTTTGAAGCTGTGAGAAGCTTTCTAATGAAAAGTATTCTGAGAAAACAATCATTTTTCATTATTAGTGTGTAGCTCAGAAACATCGAGTCAAACAAGTATCACCTTTCTCACTTTGCTTCCCATTTCTTCCCTTACCCAGTCCGTTTGCTTGCCGCTGGCTGATTTTGTTGGCAGTTAATCTGATTAAAAATCAATCCAATGAACGTAAAATTTCAGCACTGGCTTCAGTCAAGGTTGCGTTTCTGCTTTTCCTGTGGCTTTGGATGTGCTTTTCCTCCCTGGTGAGAACTGTAGGTGCGATCGGGTGAGAGCAAGCGGGGAGCTGGGCGACGCTTCGGGCAGGGGAGCGGATTGCAGGCAGGCAATGGGCAAGGGTGAGGCTTGAGCAGGTTTTTGCACCGCTGGCTTGCAAAGACACGGTCAGGGGCAACGCCCTGCCGTGATTCATTGAGAAAATGTTTCTTTATCTTATTAGTAACAGTCATTGATGAAACGGTGCTGGTTCGTTGCTCCGCTTGGCTCTGTATCGTCCTGCTGCTTGCGTGACCCTGTTGCTGCGCCAGCGGGAAATGATTGTGTGTGCTGAGGACGTCTTCACAAACTGCAGAAAGTGCGTAGAAACGCCAATAGCCCCAAAGCTACTAAAGTTTTGTCTCTGTGGAAAAAAGAATTGCTGGTTGGCTGTTTTGCCGTTGGTGTGAATGTGATCTGGTTCCCCCATCTGACTGGAGATCTTTGATCCTTTCCAGTCTGAAAGGTAGCGTACGTGTACACACACACAAGTGGCAGGAATTAAGGAATTGGGCAGCTATATCCACAGTCATCTCTATTATTTCTAATTATAGCCATATGAAGGAGTCTTATGTCTCAGAAACTTGAAATTGCCTTTGACAAGCTTCTGATCTGCATCTTAGTTAGCAGCATGTAACTGGGCGCTCCAAACATTTTTGCAGTTCTTCTCTGTTCTGGAAGTTATTCCCAGCGCTTAAAGGCAATTTAAGGTCGGTGAAACGGGAACGAGACTCCCTTTCTGTAGCACACTGCTGTCTACCTCCCTGGCTTTGAAGCTTTGATAATAAAACCTAGCAGGACTTTTTTACCACAAACTCCCTGGCTAGTTCCCATTTCAGCCCTTGAAAGATTGCTCAGCACTTGGCAGAAGATTTTTCTGGCTCAGAGAATGCCTTTTGTTTGAGGGCCTGTAGTTTTCCCAATAGAAACGGACATGCATGGTTTTACTGGCCAGGTGGCTTCCGTGTCGCAGGAATGGCTGCCTCCCTTCTCCCGGGCTTGCCCTGGTCGTGGAGCTGGGAGGAGAGGGCTGGGGACCTGCGGTCAGAGTCTCCCCTTTGTGGTTGGGGGTCCGGATGGGCTTCATCACGTTCTTAAGTATCCTCTAATTGTGAACAAATCCATCATAATGACTTTCTCCAGGTATTAACGTGTTTTCTTTCTTGTTGCTGGTGACGCATAGCGCTTCCAAGCATAGTTTGTCCCCAGATACCCCAGTTTTTGCTGCGTTTCAGCAGCAAGCCAAGTGAGTCCCGGGCATAAATGGTGCAAAATGTTTGCGAAGTACTGCGATGAGAAGTGCGACAGTAAAACCTCTCACCTTCGGCACGTGGCTGAGCGCGGTGGAAGCCAGCTCGTGCTGCAAGGGGACGGGGCTGGCTCAGCAGGCTGAGAGCATCTGCTGCTGCAGCACCGCGGCCTTGAACTTTGCTGCTTCCTATCGTTCCCCCTCACTTTGTCTGTAACGTTGCGTGTTTGCTCCCACCGTTCCTCCAAGTAACAAATGGACTAGCCCAGCCTGGTTTCAACACAGGAAGAGTAAGGAAGTGTAAAATATCGATTAATCCATAATCTTAGAGAGATGGGAAAAGCGACCGTTGCGAGGCGAGCAAGCTGAAGGATGGTTTATGCTGATTGACAAATAAGATGCTTTCCCCCCCCACCCCCCCCCGGTTGCATGTTTGTCCTTGAAATTTCTTAAATAGCTTAACTGGTTAACCATAATGAAATGGCAATCTTGTTCCCTCTGCATTTGTTCCTCAAATCTGGAGTCAGTCAACAGAGGATAAATAATCCTGACTTCAGATACTGTCATGCCCCCTCCTCTGACTTTTTTCCCTTCCTCCCTTTTCTTTTGCAGATGTTGACGAGTGCCAGGTCCACAACGGAGGCTGCCAGCACAGATGTGTGAACACCCTTGGGTCTTATTATTGTGAATGCAAGCCAGGCTTTCGCCTGCACACAGATGGCAGGACCTGCATTGGTAAGTCACAGTTTTAAATTTCTTGAGAATCTCTAATTCTTCATAGTCCTCTTCCTACCTGTAAATTTGTGGCATCGTACAAAAAATGCGTATGTTGGCTTACCCACACACATCTGTCCTCTGCGCAGGGCGTTTGACATGACGGTGATGGATTGCGTGTTCCTTTGTTTCTCAGGATCCTGGTAGTCATCCCTAACACGTTTCTATTACTGGGTTCATAACGTTTGCTGTTCTTCAGTGCGGACCCGTACCATTCTGACTTCTTTGCAGTTTCTTTGTTTATTCTGGTTCAGGAGAAGTAACTCTCAGTGCTTTGGTGCTTCTGCTTTTGATAAAGGGCGTATCGGATACAGCATTTTCAGAACTAATACATGAACTAGACCATGAAAAGGTTGAAGTCGGTCTTCATTTTTCCCTCAACTATTTCCCTAGTCCGTGTGGTAGGCACTAGGTGTGACAGACAAGTGAAAATAACTGTGGCTCTGTGTGGAACTGTGGCCAGAATAATCTGGAAACCCTCTTCTCTGGGATGTTGGTCATGTGTCCGCTTGGATGGTGCGTGTCCAGATGTTACAATTCAGATGCCAGGTCTGGCTTGCAGTTGATTTCTGGGCCAGTTTGTTGAAATATCATTGTTTGCCTGCCCCAAACTAGAGGCTAGGGAACACCGGGGCGGAGCTTGGAGTCAGCCTTTCCAGCATCTGCTGCTGTTGTTTTTATTAAACCACTTCTCCCTCACAGCTTTATTTGACACATTTTTCCATTTTTTGAGGGATATTTTCATACAAGTGGAAAGAATTCCTGGGCGATGGTATTTCAAAGGCCATTTGCTGGGTTTTTTTTCTCAGAATATAGTCACGTTCCAGAGTTTGCTAAAAACAAGTCTGTGAGCCTGCGTGTTGCAGATGGGAACGGTGAGGTGAGCAGAAAAAAGCCATCTGGGGAGTGGTACCCACCATGCCCAGAGCAGCACAGACCCCACATCTTTCCACAACTGCCCCTGCTATCTGGTGATACTCTAACGAGTGCAGCAAGACGTACGCTTAAGGTGCAGCTTCAGCGAGTGCCCTATATCACGCTGGAAAAACCCAGAAGCAAAAGGATTGCAAATCGAGAAACAAGCCAGTCGTTCCCAGCCCACTGCTCTAGCACTAAACACGTAGACTTGCGTTCATGGCTATGCATTGCTACTGTTTGCATGTAAGCGTGTATGTGGTCTGTCATCTGATAATTGTCTTCGTAATATGTAGTTCTCATTTTTGCGGTATTCAGTGATTCTGCTGCCTCCGCCTCAAATGTGAGACAAACTGAAATAAGGAGTGTTCTCAGGGGTGTCAGCCCCAGAAGGTGAAACAATTTCCCGAGAAAGTCTAAAAGGGATCACTACAGGGAGAAATCTCGTGTTTAAAAGCAATTTCCCTTCTTTGCTTTCGTTCTTCGGGCTTACCTGCTCGTGTGGCTGTGATGCGCAGAGCATTTCTGCCGGGATCTGGGCAGGCAGGGCTTCCCTGCTCCCCGCCGCTTGCGCCGAGCGCTGCGAACCTGCTTTGCATTAAACTTCTGAGCAAGTATTTGCCATAATGTGCACAGTGTTGGAATTCATCTGCCAAAATTAAGGAGCCTCTGTTCATGAAACCCGATCTACTACGGGAGTAACTCGGGCAGTTTCTGAAGCTCTGGGGAGTGGAGCTGGCAGGCTCCGCTGTTAGTTCAACGGTGCCTGTGCCCCTGCGATCCCCAAAGTACGCGGGAAAGGAGACCAAACCAGGCAGGGCGAGAAAAAACTCTCGCTACAGAATTGGCCAGTCCTGGTTCTAAAATAACAGCAGGGCAGACCTAAAAATCTGGCTTTCTCGCTTCAGGGCTGGTGCCTTTTGTTCTTTACACTTCTGTGACAGAAATGTGTGTATATGTGTATATATATATCACGCTTTCGTAATAGCTCTGTACTAACCTATTAAGCTGGTTGTGCGGGGGGGGTGGAAGTAAACTTCTGTTTCTTGTAAAAGCCCTGATCAGAGCGCAGACTTAGAGGTTACTCCTCTGCTGGCGTTCACGGGTGCCCTCTGTGTACCCACAGACGTAAGATTGCCTTGTGCCACGGGTGCCCGCGTGCCACGACTGCCCCGTTTGATGCTCGGTCCCTCGTGCGTGGCTTTCCACCCCTGTGGATTTGTTGTGGGGGGATGCTCGGATGGGAAGCCCACGAGCCGGGCAGCGGTGTGCGGTCCGGCCGGGCGGCTTTCTGTGGGTCACTTTGTAATAACCCTGGGCCCCTAAGCATGCGCTCGCTTTCTGTGGTGCTTTTGCAAGTATGCGCACATGGTTCTTTCCTTGGTCTACATAAATATTTACACTGCAAAGTCAGAGGCTTTGCTCCGACTTGATCTTGGAAATCACACGGTTTTTATTAAGCCAGCATTCTTGACAAGAGTTACCAGGCAGGGATGGCGGGGCGCGGGCAGCGTGCAGGCAGCAGCAGCAAAGGCAAGAGGCTCGCTCAACGCGCCCGCCCCTCGCACTGCAATTTTCGTGTTTCAGGAGTCCTTTCCCAGCACCCCTGGGGAAGAAGAAAGCATTTTCTCTTGCTAAATGCCGAGCTTAAGGCCAGCCGTAACAGAAAGGTAGAGCAACGCGACCGAGCAGTGGAAAGCAGCGTGAGCACCCGTCAAAGCTGCGGGGGTGCTGGGGACCCGTAATGGCACGTCCCCCGGAGCAGAGATGCTTTTCAGTGCCTTGGAGGCTGCGCAGGGGTGGCACAGAAAGGAGGTACAATGATACCCTCCCTATCTGGGTGAAATTAGATAGCTGAGTAATGAACTGCTTTATAGCTGCTGCGTCGGTCGGTACCTACGAAGAGCTCGGTTGCGGTGTACGGCAAAGCTAGAGCTGGAGCGTGATGCTGCACGGGTCGGAGTAGGTGTGTTTGGGCAGGTAACCTCTGTTGCAAGGAACAGAGCAGAGACGTTGCAGTACCTGGCTGCTGCTTTCTCGGGCTGAAAGTAGCAAGAGGTGGGGGGTTTTGCTCAGGAGGACCCGAGCCATGTGTCTTCACTCCTGTGACATTCCAGGCACTTCAACCAAGATTTTGTTGCCCTGCCTGGTTCTGAGGGATTAGGTTAACTGATAAAAGCTGTATTTTTCTTCAAGGTGGGATATCTTCTAATTTTGCTGGACGGGTAAGATTCAGTGCTGCTAAAACAGGAAAAAAATTGCCACTAAATAAAAGGAATGGGCTAGGACTAAAGAGAACTGGAGACAGCGAGACTCTCCCGTCCATTCCTCCCCGCTCCAGAACTGCTCTGCCCTTCGAGGCAGGGGAATTCACTGCTGGTGAGCCGAGCCAGGGCTGCGGGGAGACTTGCAGCCGAGAGCTGGGTCAAGCGCAGAGATGGGCTTTAGGAAGCCGCTGGCAGCCCCAGCGAGCAGCAGAGCAGGCCAGAAAGCATTCTGGAGACGGAAAAAGGCGATTGCCGTGAAGTTCCTAGCGAAGGTCTGTAATCCCGCAGAGCTAATTCTTCAAATGTTTTCCGATTCCCACAAACCCGCAAAGGCTTCCATGAGCCGGCAGCGCTGCCTGGAGCGGGGCGCTCCGGGATTCCCTGCGGAGGCCGGTGGCTCTGGACTCCGGGAGCGCAGGGCTGGGCGAGGAGCTCGGCTCTTGGCGGGGGGGGCTCAGGGCGATCCGTCCTTTTCCACCCTCTGGCTGAACTATTATTCCAAGCTTGGGATGGGAAGCCAGAGCCTGTTTTATTCCTGAAGACGTCAAAGAATGGGAAGACAGATGAAATCTTGTGCTACTTTCTTTTAATGGCTTTGCACCCTTGGTGGTAGTTAGCGCCTTTGTGCTTAGTATTGCAGGTGATTAAGCAAGGCACAATGCAGGGAAAAATCAGCAACAGTTTTCAGAAGTTACCTAGGCACCTTTGAAAGCGATCTCCTATGAAGGGCATTGCAGTTCCACGTAAAGAGCTGTTTAGATTGGCACTTGTGTTTTGTAGGATTGGAAGAAACCTTTTGCCTTTGAAAGCATTTTTCTGCCAGGGTGTTGGTACCTTTTCCAGCACAAGCAGAGCCTGGCTCTACACGTAGTCCCATGGGGGATTCTTAAATCTCACCGCCTTCCTGTGTCCTGCTCTGGGTCTCGCAGCAACTCTCAGCCCTTGCTGATGCTATGGGTAATCTGCAGCTCAGTTGTGCAAGAGTCTTTTATTGCCTCTTTGCTGGTCAAACATAGCAAGTCGCTGCTGATCTGAACACAGAAGGGAGGGAGAAAAAGAGCAGGCCTTTCTATTGAAAGTGAAACAGAACAAAAAGAGTCATTGGACGTCCTGAAATTACCTCTTTCTTTATCAGAACCACATGGACAGGAGGCAGGAAGCTGACATCTTCAGGTCCTTCTCCGCTATTTCAGCAGAGGGATGAAATCCAGTCCAAGGCAAAGAACTTAATCTGAGCCAATTGCTTTTGTTGGCCTGCAGAGGAGGGAGATGGTCTGTATTAACACACAACATGTTTCTGGAAATTGTCTGAGGTTACAATAAATCACTTTGGGATTACATGATGTATCCCTATTTGTATTAAGAGTACTTCAAATGAAGAAATCTCAACTAGAGAGGCTATTTATATATAGTGAACAGAAGGACTATGCTGTAAAGGTTTGTGTGGGCTCGAACTATGCGCACAGAGGGTAATCGTCCGCGTGGACTTGGTAGAGGTTTTCAATTTGCACTCATTGTACAGGCAACTCGCACGTTTTAGAAAATCTGACTTTTTCTTTTGCCCGGTGGCGTGTTTCTCAGCCGTTTCTTAGAATCGATGGTTTTGTGTGATGCTGCAAAAGGGAACGTCATGCTCAGTTCTAGTTACAGCTGCTTACGCTTACTCTTAAAGTATCGGCTCACTGCTTGCAGAGCTTTGGGGGCTGCCGGGGAGAGATGCAGAGGGAGCGAACGCCGACGGTGTGATGCTGCTGACGGCCCCGGGCTGAGCGAGCGGCACCGCTCGGCTCCCGGGAGGTTGCGGTGTAGCTGCAGGGGCTGAATTCAGCTCTTCCTACGTCGCGAGGGTCAGCTGGAGGGTGCGGAGCTCCGGTAGCTCAGTTATTAAACTGACTCCTGTGTTAGGCTGCTGCTTCGCAGACCCGCTTCCCGTGTGCGACCAGTAGTAACAATGTCCTTTTCATGCCATTTTCATCTGTTTCCCGGGCCTGAGAGGGTCAGAATCTGGGAGCTAGCATCTTTCAGCAGCACTGCCCTCCCTTCAGACAGAGGGGAGGGAAGTAATGTCCCTCTTGCAGACGATGAAATATCATCTGTGGAAAATCTGTCTGAGCTTTAATTACAAAAATGTGTGTGATGTACAAGATGACACTGGGTTTGGCAACGTTGTCACAGAAATGTTAAGCTAGGAAAAGCATCTGGGAATGGAAATATTTTTAGAGTGGTTCTGTAAACAGCAAAAAAATGAGCGGTAATTAAAACAAGGCCAGCAGTGAGGTCTGCTGGCTGTTACTCTGCGAGAAGCCAGCTAAGGACCCAGAATTAGAAGGCCCTTGCTTTGATGGAAAGACACCCAAAACGGTTTTAACGCGTTTCATTTGTTTCGTCTTATTATTCCCGATTCTTAAATTGAATTAGGTCGTATCTTAGCAAAACCGCGGTGCTGCACAAGCACCCCCGGCAGTCGGCGCGCCGTGGGTGGCTCTGCGCGACGCCGCAGGACGCGATTGCTTTGCTCGTTACATCGCGCACGTGCCACCAGCGCCGTATAGCTTACGAGCACCGTATAGCCAGCGATGCCAGCCACTTCTTCCCCTTCACTTGGCAGAGAAGGACTTCTGGGTCCTGTTACCCGTAGTGCTCTGGAACGTACCCATGACGGCCGAGGCAACAGTGTGCGCCGACTCCTTCGTCATTGTGTGCAATCGCTCAGCTGGGGTTATTAGCCTTGAAGAGTACATTTGCTAGCAAATAAGGTATACTAAAAGAAACGTAAGAGGAAAGAAAATGCTCCGCGAGAGCCCTGCGCTCTCGCTGCTTCACCTTTTCCGTTCTCTGAGCGGTCCGCAGACAGCGTCGGTTGAGGTCGGCGTAAGCGGTGCCGGTGCTCGGTTGTACTTCAACACCTTGGCTGAGGAGGACTCGCTGGAACAGGCGCATGTGTCCTTTTAGTTGGCATCCGTACCCTGCTCCGGCTGCTTGTGGTTGCCAAGCATTGCCGTGTCCCAGCCATCGAGTACCTGAAGCTTCCTCTGCCGCTCAGGAGCAGTTTTTGCCGTGGTAAAGCTCCATCGCTCCACAGCTGCCGTGGGTTACGGCGTGGGTACCGTGCCTCAGCGCGCCAGTCGGGGCAACCCAGAGAGACACGTTCATCTTCTTGTGTGTAGGAGTAATGCTTTTGGGAAGTCTGCTTGTCGTGGTTTAACCCCAGCCAGCAGCTCAGCACCACGCAGCCGCTCACTCATTTCCCCCCCCCCCCCCCATCCAGTGGGATGGGGGAGAAAATCAGGAAAAGAAGTAAAACTCCTGGGTTGAGATAAGAACAGTTTAATAGAACAGAAAAGAAGACACTAATAATGATAATGATAACACTAATAAAATGACAGCAGTAGTAATAAAAGGATTGAAATGTACAAATGATGCGCAGGGCAATTGCTCACCACCCGCCGACCGACACCCCGCCAGTCCCTGAGCGGCGATTCCCTGCCCCCCCCTTCCCAGTTCCTAAACTAGATGGGATGTCACATGGTATGGAATACACCGTTGGCCAGTTTGGGTCAGGTGCCCCGGCTGGGCATGAGAAGCTGAAAAATCCTTGACTATAGTCTAAACACTACTGAGCAACAACTGAAACCATCAGTGTTATCAACATTCTTCACATACTGAACACAAAACACAGCACTGCACCAGCTACTAGGAAGACAGTTAACTCTATCCCAGCTGAAACCAGGACACTGCTGTATCCAACCTTACAGGATTTCTGTCTGCTTAAATCTTGTATGATAAAGATGATCCTGGACTTTAGTTTTTTCCAGTCTGAAAAGTGGTCTTTTAGAGGTATGTGAGGAGGGCAGTTATTCAGACTGCAAATTCATACGAATAACTGCATACTGCGAGGTTATTTTAGACGTAAGATGCGTTGGCTTGTTATACATTGGCCCAGTACTTTTCCCGTATGAAGGAATGTTTTGGCAGGCATTAGCATTGTTTTACTTCTTTTTTAAAAAAAGCACTCCAACAAGCACATTATTTATGGGTATTTTGGAATATATGTCATTAAACACTTTAATATATCAGGATATTTTAAAATGACCACCCGTCTCTGCTAAAGCTTGAATACTGTAACTCTGACCCATAACTTTTCAGGAACGTCGAGTATTTCTGTTGTTTCCTTCCAAATGGATTAAAGGAAACAATGTCAGCACAGCTAACATAAACTGATAGTTCTCGCTCCAGCCATATGTTGTGTATGGTGATACTTTGACCCGATTAAGTCCCTTTTATTCCCCCAAATGTTGTTTAGTTAATTAGAGGCGTACAAGGGGGGGTTAGTTTTGAAAAGTTTGAAATGAGAGAGCTCCTCAGCTCTGAGTCGAGGCGTATTTTTTGCAGGGGAACTGTTTGCAGAAAAAATAAAAGCGAATATTCGGGTTTGCCTTTTATTTTCCTCCTGTGCCAAATATTTGTTTTTCACTAATATACAAGAGAGGCTTAGTCAAATTACTTTTAGTAATTTGTCTGTAGAAAATAGTCTTTTGAATACCTGGGCAAGGCACTGGCAGAGCCTTGCTATTGCAAGGCGTTGGTACCCGACCCAGCCTGCGCCCTGGACACGGCTGTCTGACCGACCCACCTTCCCTTGGGACTCGGAGAGCTCCTCAAAACCAGAGACTTTTACTAGGATGTGCTTCCCAGGCTCGCCTGCTTAGCAAAACTCTCGAGGTTGAGGGCACTGTGATTACCTGAAGTGTTAGCTTGTGGAGAGATGTTTTTCATTAGAAGTATTTTTAGCTTTTCTTGTAAGATTCCTCGGAGTCAGCACATTAGCTGATCCTGGAGTTTGAAAAATAGGTCAGAAATGTGTGAGACCACAACTCATCGTACCGTTCTGCTTATGGAAAGCAGGTCTGGGTTTCCACCCCAGACCGTGGCTGGGTTTTAGCCGTGTTGGACCCCCGCAGCTTTGATGGGCAGCGTGTTGGGTGTTTTGTGCACATTTGTGTCTCCTAAGAGGAAGGACAGACTTTAAGGGCCAATTCCTCGGTTCCTGTAAGGGATGCCTTTCTTTGGAGCGGTCTGTTCGAGATGCTCGCCAATTAAGGAGGCTAACTCAGGAGACATGCAGTGGTCTAAGAGGAGACTTTCAGCACTTTGGAGGCATGGAGTTAGTTACCCCAAGATGGCTTATCTACCGGAGTCTGTGCATCCTGCTCCAGAAAGTCTCTCCCTGCTTTGTTTTCTAGCTCAAATTTCTCCTGGACGCAACAAGTGGTCCTGGATAGCTGCAGCCTAGTAAAAATAAGCAGGCAAACTCTGCCCGCTTGCTGGTTGCAAGGTGCACGCATCTCTGGTTAAACATAGTGCTTTTGTTGTTTATCCTGCAGAAAAGTCCCAGATTATAGGAACAGAGAGGGGGAGGAGAAGGCTATTTTAAGGCTGATTAACGATAGCAAGCTTGTAAAGAAAAGATAGTCCACGTGTTTGGTCAGAAGATCTGTTTTCTGCCGTAGCCTAGGCAAAACCTTCTGTTTTCTGACTGTTTGAAATCCTTTGGGCAGAAAAGCGCCTTGCGCAAGGCCACACAGAAACGCTGTGGCACGGCCAGGAACACCAGTCGGGAATCTCAATTCCCAGTCCCGCCTGCACTTAGGATGAAATCACAGTTCCCGCCAGCGTATCCCCGCGCGCTCCGGCTCAGCGACTGCTGGTTACAGCATCAGTTACTCGCAGCGTGGACAAGCAGACGCGTCCTAAACTTTCATGTAGAAATCTCCTAGTCGAAGCGCTGAGCTGGGTGGGGGGTGTTAGACCCCATCAAAGTATGGACATGCGGGATGCGTCTTAAAACATTGTTCCTTAAACGTTTCCAGAAGAACTGATGGTACCTGCTGGGCCGTGTAACGGGTGTCTTTTGCACGGCACGGAGATGGAAATTTAGTTTTCCGTATCGTTTTGTTATGGGGAAAACCTCACTACGCCTGTGTGCAACTCTCACTGAGCAGTAGTTAAGCTGAACTAGCTGTGGCATTGCACCTGCAGTGACTGGCTTTGAACAAAGTTACGAGAATTTCAGCAATAATGCCGCGCGAAAAGCCCACCTGTGGACGCGGGCACCCTTGGGAGAGGGCTGATGCTTGTTAGGGTACGTGCTGGCCGTCAGCTTCCCTCCCGTGTAATACTGCGGAGGACCCAGCCCAGACCCCCGCATCCTGGTCTCGCCTCCCAGGAGAGCTGCTGGCAGCTCTTATTGTAGAAAAGAGCGATTTTTAAGCTGCTACCTGACACGGTTGAGCCTTAGAAAAGGGTGCCTGTCTCGAGGGGGTCTGCCCAAGGTCCCTCTCCGGCACAGCGGTGGGGGACCCCCCTCTCGCGCGCTGCCTGCAGAACAGAGGTTTGTAGCAACAGCTCGCCTTTAGCGCGCTTCTCGCTTTAGCGCAGGTTGAATATGCCCCAATTTTAAATTCTCATCAGCAGTGCTCTGGCTAGGCGTGTGCAATTTGCCCTGGTTCTGTGCAAGAGACTCATCCAGGCACCGTTATTTTTGTGACGAACGTTCTGTCCCTTTGCCCCGTAGCGGTGAACACGTGCGCCCTGAACAACGGCGGCTGCGAACACGACTGCGTGCAGGTGACGCCGACGCAGCACCGGTGCCGGTGCCGGCACAATTACCAGCTGCGGGAGGATGGCAGACGCTGTGTCCGTGAGTCCCCTCGAGCACGGTCGGGAAGCTGGGGAGGCTGAGTTTTGCTTTGGCCTTTTTTTTTTTTTTGTTTTTTTCCAGGGGCAGCTGGGAGTTGGGGGGAATAGGGAGCATGCACTTGCACGCTCAGCCATCAAATAGACCGGACTGGGATGTCTCTCTCCAGTAAAAACTCTGCACGTTATGTTGTCATGGTCGTATTCTGCGGCTTATTCTGAAAGGCTAGGAAGAGCTGAAGGAGCGTAGCCAACAAAAATGAAATTGTATGAAGGCACGCACTTCTGAGAAAGGGAAGGAACAGCAGCGTGTTCCAGCGGGACGGGATCTTCTTCCCCCGCTTGCAGACGGCTTTCTGGCTGACCTGCTCCCGGCTGCAGGAGGGAGAGAAGCTGAAGGGGATATCGAGCAGAAGTTTAATCTTCTCCTTCTCAATTGGCATTCGAGAAGTAGAAGGAGGGAGGTCTTCAGCTGTGAAGTTGCTAAGGGAAAAGGAACAACTGGGATGTTAAAAACAACGCAGCACTTGGTAGGGTTTTGTAGCATCTGTCCAGATCCTGGAGCAGGTCAGAGGTTGCCAAACCTCCTGATAGGAGCACTTGAAGCAAATTTGCCCAGCACTCGCACTGTCATCTCTGTAGAGGGACGTGCCCGTGCCAAGCTTCTGCTGGAAAGGTTTGACTCGGATTAGTGCCTGCCTTTTGTGGGATCTCACGCCGTGTAAATCCTCCTGCCTGGCTGGAGCAGTAAACAGAGAGCAGTAGCAGAGATTTTTTCTGTCTGGTGGAGAACGGTGTTTCTTTTGTGGCTTCCAAACTTTTTTTTTTGCTAGGCATAGCTAACTGCTTGATGCTCTCCTCTCCCATAAGCGTAGTGCCAGTAAGAGCTAGGATTAGCATGAGATTGAGCCTGCCTCTTCTGCTTTGACCCGCAGTGAGGAACCCCTGCGCCGACAGGAACGGGGGCTGCATGCACCGGTGCCACAACCACCGTGGAACAGCTCGCTGCGAGTGCCACCCCGGCTACCGCCTGGCGCCTGACAGTAAGGCTTGCGAAGGTAAGCTGAGTTCCCTACGACAGAGCTTCCCCGCGGAAAACCAGCTGCGTCTCACGGGGTGAAGCAGCGCTCCGTCACGGCAGCCGTCAGCATTTTGTGAGTGAGTTTAAGGTGACGCGCGAGCCTTCCAGCGCGGGGGCGTGAAGGCGCTCGGCCGGTGTCTGTCCGAGAGCCCTGCCCGAGTTGTTGTCGGGGTCAAAACTCGAGTTCCACGTGCTCCGATTTCCTAGGGAGCCACGCAGTCATTCTGAGCTCCTGGCCCCGTTTCTTCGTTGGTCTAGGCCCCAGCGAAGAAGTCAGGGTGGGAGAAACTTGAAGATAGTAACAACTAACTGTCCCTTTTTGAAAGGGAGTTTTTGGCTCAGCCCGCTTTGCTCACCGACGGCTCGTCTCTTGCAGACGTGAACGAGTGCGCGGCGGGACCGGCCCCGTGCGCACACCGGTGTCTGAACACGCCGGGCTCCTTCAGGTGCGCCTGTAACCCGGGCTACGAGCCGGGGGCGGACGGCAAGCGCTGCTACCGTGAGTACCGCGGGGGGACGGGCGGCGGGTCGGCTTCCGCGGGCCAGGGTCCGTGCGCCCCGGGAAGGCGTGGGGCTGAGCCATACCCATCTGTTTTGGCCAAACTTCCCCAGCAGGTCTGGGGCCGTTTGCTCTCCCACCAAGCTAGAAGAACGGGGATCTTCAGCGTCGCCATGGAGCTGCTTTTGCCGGTTCGGGCGGCCGAGCGGGAGCCCCTCGGCTCCAAGCGGGCCCAGCTCTGCTCTGGGGGCCGCCGGACGGACGGGGCGAGGTGCGGCGGGGGGACCCAGGGAGGACGGGAGCCGCTGAGGCGCCGGCACCTGCGCCCGGCGGGAGACGAAGCGAACGCCGCGACGCCGGACGGAGGAGGGGGCCGCCTGTCCGCCTGCGGCCGCCACGCGGCAGCAGGGCCGGGCGGCAGCGGGCGACGGGCGTCCGGCACCAGCGGCCCTGGCAGGGGGAGCGGGCGCGGGGACACGCACGCCTGGGCGGCACTCGGGGGGGGCCGCGGGTGCTGCTGGTGTGGAGTGGGGGGTGCGTGCGGTGCGTGGGGGTGCGCGGGGCATGGCACGTGCATCCACGCACCACACACACCGCACGCACCACACGCACCACACGCGCACCACACACACCACACGCACAACACACACACAACACACGCACCGCGCACCGCACGCACCACACGCACACACCACACGCACGCGCCACACACGCAACACACACACAACACACGCGCCACACGCACACACCACACGCGCAACACATGCACGCGCCACACACACCACACACACGCACCACACAACACACACGCGCCACACACACAACACACATGCGCCACACACAACACACGCACACAACGCGCACGCACCACACACCACACCACGCACGCACCACACACACACCGCACCACACACACACCGCACCACACGCAACACACACGCGCGCACCACACGCACCACACGCACACACCACGCACGCACCACGCACGCACCACACGCACCGCACACACAACACACACACGCACGCACCGCACACACAACACACGCACGCACGCACCACACACACAACACACGCACGCACACACACACAACACACACACGCACGCACCACACACCCACGCACCACGCACACACCACACACACAACACACACCCACAACACACACAACACACACACGCACCACACACACGCACCACGCGCGCACACACGCACGCACCACACACAACACACGCACCACACACACAACACACACACACACCACACACCCACAACACACGCACACACACACCACACACCCACAACACACGCACGCACCACACGCACCACACACACAACACACACCACACACCACACGCACGCACCACACACACCACACACACCACACGCAACACACACACGCACACCCACGCACCACACACCCACAACACACGCACACACACCACACCCACAACACACGCACACACACCACACCCACAACACACGCACACACCACACGCACGCACCACACACACGCACACAACACACGCACCACGCACCGCACACGCACACACACCACACGCACGCACACCCACGCACCACGCGCGCGCACCACACACCCACGCAAGCACCACACACCGCACGCACGCACCACACACACCACACCACACACACCCATGCACCCACACACGCACCACACACACCCACGCACGCACCACACACAACACACACGCACACACAACACCCACACACGCACACAACACACACACCACACACACCACGCACACAACACACACACCACACACGCACCACGCACCACACACCCACAACACACGCACGCACCGCACACGCACCACGCACCGCACACGCACCACACACCACACGCACCACACGCACGCACCACGCACCACACACACACTGCACCACACACACCACACACACGCACGCACCACACGCGCGCACCACACGCAACACACACGCACACCCACGCACAACACACGCACACACACAACACACACCCACGCACCACACACAACACCCACACACGCACACACCACACACCCACGCACCACGCACACCACACACACAACACACACCCACAACACACGCACGCACCACACACACGCACACCCACGCACCACACACACAACACACACGCACACACCCACAACACATGCACACACACAACACACACCCACACACACCACACACGCACGCACCGCAACACACGCACACACGCACACACCCACAACACATGCACACACACAACACACACCCACACACACCACACACGCACGCACCGCAACACACGCACACACGCACCACCCACACACGCACACGCACACCCACGCACCACGCGCGCGCACCACACACCCACGCAAGCACCACACACCGCACGCACGCACCACACACACCCACGCAACACACACACGCACACACCACACACCCACAACACACACCCACGCACCACACACAACACACACGCACCACACACACCACACACACCACGCGCACAACACACACACCACACACACCACGCACACAACACACACACCACACACACAACACACGCAGCACGCACCACACACACAACACACGCACGCACCACGCACCACACACACACTGCACCACACGCACGCACCACACGCGCGCACCACACACACCCACGCACGCAACACACACGCACACCCACGCACCACACACCCACAACACACGCACACACACAACACCCACACACGCACACACCACACACCCACGCACCACGCACACCACACACACAACACACACCCACAACACACGCACGCACCACGCGCGCACCACACACACAACACACACGCACACACCCACAACACATGCACACACACAACACACACCCACACACACCACACACGCACGCACCGCAACACACCCACACACGCACCACCCACACACGCACCACGCGCGCACCACCCACACACGCACACAACACACGCACCACGCACCGCACACGCACACACACGCACCGCACGCACACACCCACGCACCACACACACGCACCACGCGCGCGCACCACACACCCACGCACGCACCACACACAACACACACACCACACACCCACAACACACACCCACGCACCACACACAACACACACGCACACAACACACGCACCGCACACACCACGCACACAACACACACACCACGCACACCACACACACAACACACGCAGCACGCACCACACACACACTGCACCACACGCGCACACCACACGCACAACACACGCACGCACACAACACACACGCACCACCCACCACACACCATGCACACAACACCCACACACACACCACACACGCACACCCACGCACCACACACACAACACACACGCACACCCACCACACGCACGCACCACACGCACGCACCACACCCACAACACACACCCACGCACCACACGCAACACCCACACACACACACACAACACACGCACCACGCACCACACACCCCCACACACGCACCACGCACCACACGCACCACACACACAACACACACGCACACAACACACGCACCACACACATGCACCACGCGCGCACCACGCACGCACCACACACACCACACGCACGCACCATGCACGCCACAACACATGCACCACACCCACGCACCACACACACCCACAACACACGCGCACCCACGCACCACGCGCGCACGCACCCACACCACACGCACACACACACCACACGCACCACACCCACAACACACGCACGCACCCCACACCCACGCACACAACACCCGCACACGCACCACACATACGCGCGCACCACACACACACACAGCGCACCATGCACACAACCCACGCACCACACACACCCACAACACACGCACCACGCACACACACACACACCACACGCCCACAACACACGCACGCACCACGCACACAACGCACCCACACCACACACACACACCCACGCACCATGCACACACACACCACACACAACGCACACACGCACACACACACCCACAACACACGCACGCACCACACGCACCACACACACAACACACACCACACGCACGCACCACACACACCACACCCACAACACATGCACGCACCACACGCACGCACACAACACACGCACGCACACAACACACACCCACACACACCACACACCCACGCACCGCAACACACCCACACACGCACCACCCACACACTGCACCACACACACGCACACACCACACACCCACGCACGCACCACACACCCACAACACACGCACGCACCACACACACAACACACACGCACACACCCACAACACATGCACACACACAACACACACACCACACACGCACGCACCGCAACACACCCACACACGCACCACCCACACACGCACACAACACACGCACCACACACACGCACCACGCGCGCACCACCCACACACGCACCACGCACACACACGCACCACACACAACACACGCACCGCACACACCACGCACACAACACACACACCACGCACACCACGCACACACCACACACACCACGCACACCACACACACGCGCGCACCACACACACAACACACACGCACACACCCACAACACACGCACGCACACAACACACACGCACACACCCACAACACACGCACGCACACAACACACACGCACCACCCACCACACACCATGCACACAACACCCACACACACCCACAACACACACCCACGCACCACACGCAACACCCACACACGCACACACACAACACACGCACACACACCACACCCACAACACATGCACGCACCACACACACCGCACGCACCACACACACGCACACCCACGCACCACACACGCACACACACCACACCCACAACACATGCACGCACCACACGCACACAACACGCACCACACACACACTGCACCACACACACCACACCACACACACGCGCGCACCACACGCAACACACATGCACACCCACGCACAACACACGCACACACACAACACACACCCACGCACCACACACACAACACACACGCACCACCCACACGCACCACGCACGCACACAACACACGCACCGCACGCACCACACACACACTGCACCACACGCGCGCACCACACACACCCACGCACGCACCACACGCACACCACACACACGCACGCACCACACACACGCACACCCACGCACCACACACAACACGCACGCACCACACCCACAACACACACCCACGCACCACACGCAACACCCACGCGCACACAACACACGCACCACACACACGCACCACGCGCGCACCACCCACACACGCACCACACGCAACACACACGCACACCCACGCACCACACACAACACGCGCACACAACACCCACACACACACCACACGCGCGCACCACCCACGCACCACACACACGCGCACACACCACACGCACGCACGCACCCACAACACACGCACACACACCCACACACACCACACACGCACGCACCGCAACACACCCACACACGCACCACCCACACACGCACACACCACACACCCACGCACCACACACAACACGCGCGCACCGCACCACACACGCACACCCACACAACACCCACACACCACACGCACACACACACGCACCACGCGCGCACCACCCACACACGCACGCACCACACACAACACGCACACACCACACACCCCCGCACACCACACACACACACGCACACACCCACAACACACGCGCACCACACGCACGCACCACACACACCGCACCACACCCACAACACACACCCACGCACCACACGCGCGCAGCACACCCACACAACACCCACACACCACACACCCGCACACCACACACACACCACACGCACACACCCACAACACACGCACGCACACAACACACACGCACCACACCCACAACACACACCCACGCACCACACGCGCGCAGCACACCCACACAACACCCACACACCACACACCCGCACACCACACACACACCACACGCACACCACACACGCACCACACACACGCACCACGCGCGCACCACCCACACGCAACACACACGCACACCCACACACCCACAACACACGCACGCACACAACACACACGCACCACACCCACAACACACACCCACGCACCACATGCAACACCCACACACGCACACACCGCACCACACACACCACACGCAACACACACACGCACCACACCCACAACACATGCACGCACCACACACAACACACATGCACACCCACGCACACACACAACACACACGCACGCACCCACAACACACGCACACACACAACACACACCCACACACACCAGACACCCACGCACCACGCACACCACACACACGCACGCACCCACAACACACGCACACACACAACACACAACACACACGCACACAACACACGCACCACACCACACGCGCGCACCGCACCACACACGCACACCCACACACGCACACAACACACGCACGCACCACACACAACACGCACACACCAGACACCCACGCACCGCGCGCACCACACACACAACACACGCACGCACACACCCACCACACACGCACGCACACAACACACACGCACCACCCACCACACACCATGCACACAACACCCACACACCACACGCGCGCACCACCCACGCACCACACGCAACACCCACACACGCACGCACCACACCCACAACACACACCCACGCACCACACGCAACACCCACACACGCACACAACACACGCACCACACACACGCACCACGCGCGCACCACCCACACACGCACCACACGCAACACACACGCACACCCACGCACCACACACAACACGCGCACACAACACCCACACACACACCACACGCGCGCACCACCCACGCACCACACACACGCGCGCACACCACACGCACACCCACCCACAACACACGCACACACGCACACACCACACGCAACACACATGCACACCCACGCACCACACACAACACCCACACACGCACACACCAGACACCCACGCACCACGCACACCACACACACGCACGCACCCACAACACACGCACACACCCACACACACCACACACGCACCACCCACACACGCACCACACACACAACACACGCACCACGCACCACACACACACTGCACCACACGCGCGCACCGCACCACACACGCACACACACAACACCCACACACGCACACACACGCACACCACACACACGCGCGCACCACACACACGCGCGCACCACACGCACGCACCGCAACACACCCACACACGCACCACCCACACACGCACACCACGCGCGCACCACCCACACACGCACACAACACACGCACCACACACAACACACCCACAACACACACCCACGCACCACACACAACACACACGCACACAACACACGCACCGCACACACCACGCACACAACACACACACCACGCACACACCACACACACAACACACGCAGCACGCACCACACACACACTGCACCACACGCGCACACCACACGCACAACACACGCACGCACACAACACACACGCACCACCCACCACACACCATGCACACAACACCCACACACACACCACACACGCACACCCACGCACCACACACACAACACACACGCACACCCACCACACGCACGCACCACACGCACGCACCACACCCACAACACACACCCACGCACCACACGCAACACCCACACACGCACACACCAGACACCCACGCACCACGCACACCACACACACGCACGCACCCACAACACACGCACACACCCACACACACCACACACGCACCACCCACACACGCACCACACACACAACACACGCACCACGCACCACACACACACTGCACCACACGCGCGCACCGCACCACACACGCACACACACAACACCCACACACGCACACACACGCACACCACACACACGCGCACACCACGCGCGCACCACCCACACACGCACACAACACACGCACCACACACAACACACCCACAACACACACCCACGCACCACACACAACACACACGCACACAACACACGCACCGCACACACCACGCACACAACACACACACCACGCACACACCACACACACAACACACGCAGCACGCACCACACACACACTGCACCACACGCGCACACCACACGCACAACACACGCACGCACACAACACACACGCACCACCCACCACACACCATGCACACAACACCCACACACACACCACACACGCACACCCACGCACCACACACACAACACACACGCACACCCACCACACGCACGCACCACACGCACGCACCACACCCACAACACACACCCACGCACCACACGCAACACCCACACACACACACACAACACACGCACCACGCACCACACACCCCCACACACGCACCACGCACCACACGCACCACACACACAACACACACGCACACAACACACGCACCACACACATGCACCACGCGCGCACCACGCACGCACCACACACACCACACGCACGCACCATGCACGCCACAACACATGCACCACACCCACGCACCACACACACCCACAACACACGCGCACCCACGCACCACGCGCGCACGCACCCACACCACACGCACACACACACCACACGCACCACACCCACAACACACGCACGCACCCCACACCCACGCACACAACACCCGCACACGCACCACACATACGCGCGCACCACACACACACACAGCGCACCATGCACACAACCCACGCACCACACACACCCACAACACACGCACCACGCACACACACACACACCACACGCCCACAACACACGCACGCACCACGCACACAACGCACCCACACCACACACACACACCCACGCACCATGCACACACACACCACACACAACGCACACACGCACACACACACCCACAACACACGCACGCACCACACGCACCACACACACAACACACACCACACGCACGCACCACACACACCACACCCACAACACATGCACGCACCACACGCACGCACACAACACACGCACGCACACAACACACACCCACACACACCACACACCCACGCACCGCAACACACCCACACACGCACCACCCACACACTGCACCACACACACGCACACACCACACACCCACGCACGCACCACACACCCACAACACACGCACGCACCACACACACAACACACACGCACACACCCACAACACATGCACACACACAACACACACACCACACACGCACGCACCGCAACACACCCACACACGCACCACCCACACACGCACACAACACACGCACCACACACACGCACCACGCGCGCACCACCCACACACGCACCACGCACACACACGCACCACACACAACACACGCACCGCACACACCACGCACACAACACACACCACGCACACACCACACACACCACGCACACCACACACACGCGCGCACCACACACACAACACACACGCACACACCCACAACACACGCACGCACACAACACACACGCACACACCCACAACACACGCACGCACACAACACACACGCACCACCCACCACACACCATGCACACAACACCCACACACACCCACAACACACACCCACGCACCACACGCAACACCCACACACGCACACACACAACACACGCACACACACCACACCCACAACACATGCACGCACCACACGCACGCACACAACACACGCACGCACACAACACACACCCACACACACCACACACCCACGCACCGCAACACACCCACGCACGCACCACACACCCACAACACACGCACGCACCACACACACAACACACACGCACACACCCACAACACATGCACACACACAACACACACACCACACACGCACGCACCGCAACACACCCACACACGCACCACCCACACACGCACACAACACACGCACCACACACACGCACCACGCGCGCACCACCCACACACGCACCACGCACACACACGCACCACACACAACACACGCACCGCACACACCACGCACACAACACACACCACGCACACACCACACACACCACGCACACCACACACACGCGCGCACCACACACACAACACACACGCACACACCCACAACACACGCACGCACACAACACACACGCACACACCCACAACACACGCACGCACACAACACACACGCACCACCCACCACACACCATGCACACAACACCCACACACACCCACAACACACACCCACGCACCACACGCAACACCCACACACGCACACACACAACACACGCACACACACCACACCCACAACACATGCACGCACCACACACACCGCACGCACCACACACACGCACACCCACGCACCACACACCCACAACACACGCACACACACCACACCCACAACACATGCACGCACCACACGCACACAACACGCACCACACACACACTGCACCACACACACCACACCACACACACGCGCGCACCACACGCAACACACATGCACACCCACGCACAACACACGCACACACACACGCACCACGCGCGCACCACCCACACACGCACCACACGCAACACACACGCACACCCACGCACCACACACAACACGCGCACACAACACCCACACACACACCACACGCGCGCACCACCCACGCACCACACACACGCGCACACACCACACGCACGCACGCACCCACAACACACGCACACACACCCACACACACCACACACGCACGCACCGCAACACACCCACACACGCACCACCCACACACGCACACACCACACACCCACGCACCACACACAACACGCGCGCACCGCACCACACACGCACACCCACACAACACCCACACACCACACGCACACACACACGCACCACGCGCGCACCACCCACACACGCACGCACCACACACAACACGCACACACCACACACCCCCGCACACCACACACACACACGCACACACCCACAACACACGCGCACCACACGCACGCACCACACACACCGCACCACACCCACAACACACACCCACGCACCACACGCGCGCAGCACACCCACACAACACCCACACACCACACACCCGCACACCACACACACACCACACGCACACACCCACAACACACGCACGCACACAACACACACGCACCACACCCACAACACACACCCACGCACCACACGCGCGCAGCACACCCACACAACACCCACACACCACACACCCGCACACCACACACACACCACACGCACCACGCGCGCACCACCCACACGCAACACACACGCACACCCACACACCCACAACACACGCACGCACACAACACACACGCACCACACCCACAACACACACCCACGCACCACATGCAACACCCACACACGCACACACCGCACCACACACACCACACGCAACACACACACGCACCACACCCACAACACATGCACGCACCACACACAACACACATGCACACCCACGCACACACACAACACACACGCACGCACCCACAACACACGCACACACACAACACCCACACACGCACACACACGCACACCACACACACGCGCACACCACGCGCGCACCACCCACACACGCACACAACACACGCACCACACACAACACACCCACAACACACACCCACGCACCACACACAACACACACGCACACAACACACGCACCGCACACACCACGCACACAACACACACACCACGCACACACCACACACACAACACACGCAGCACGCACCACACACACACTGCACCACACGCGCACACCACACGCACAACACACGCACGCACACAACACACACGCACCACCCACCACACACCATGCACACAACACCCACACACACACCACACACGCACACCCACGCACCACACACACAACACACACGCACACCCACCACACGCACGCACCACACGCACGCACCACACCCACAACACACACCCACGCACCACACACAACACCCACACACGCACACACCAGACACCCACGCACCACGCACACCACACACACGCACGCACCCACAACACACGCACACACCCACACACACCACACACGCACCACCCACACACGCACCACACACACAACACACGCACCACGCACCACACACACGCGCACACCACGCGCGCACCACCCACACACGCACACAACACACGCACCACACACAACACACCCACAACACACACCCACGCACCACACACAACACACACGCACACAACACACGCACCGCACACACCACGCACACAACACACACACCACGCACACACCACACACGCACACCCACGCACCACACACACAACACACACGCACACCCACCACACGCACGCACCACACGCACGCACCACACCCACAACACACACCCACGCACCACACGCAACACCCACACACACACACACAACACACGCACCACGCACCACACACCCCCACACACGCACCACGCACCACACGCACCACACACACAACACACACGCACACAACACACGCACCACACACATGCACCACGCGCGCACCACGCACGCACCACACACACCACACGCACGCACCATGCACGCCACAACACATGCACCACACCCACGCACCACACACACCCACAACACACGCGCACCCACGCACCACGCGCGCACGCACCCACACCACACGCACACACACACCACACGCACCACACCCACAACACACGCACGCACCCCACACCCACGCACACAACACCCGCACACGCACCACACATACGCGCGCACCACACACACACACAGCGCACCATGCACACAACCCACGCACCACACACACCCACAACACACGCACCACGCACACACACACACACCACACGCCCACAACACACGCACGCACCACGCACACAACGCACCCACACCACACACACACACCCACGCACCATGCACACACACACCACACACAACGCACACACGCACACACACACCCACAACACACGCACGCACCACACGCACCACACACACAACACACACCACACGCACGCACCACACACACCACACCCACAACACATGCACGCACCACACGCACGCACACAACACACGCACGCACACAACACACACCCACACACACCACACACCCACGCACCGCAACACACCCACACACGCACCACCCACACACTGCACCACACACACGCACACACCACACACCCACGCACGCACCACACACCCACAACACACGCACGCACCACACACACAACACACACGCACACACCCACAACACATGCACACACACAACACACACACCACACACGCACGCACCGCAACACACCCACACACGCACCACCCACACACGCACACAACACACGCACCACACACACGCACCACGCGCGCACCACCCACACACGCACCACGCACACACACGCACCACACACAACACACGCACACACCACACACACCACGCACACCACACACACGCGCGCACCACACACACAACACACACGCACACACCCACAACACACGCACGCACACAACACACACGCACACACCCACAACACACGCACGCACACAACACACACGCACCACCCACCACACACCATGCACACAACACCCACACACACCCACAACACACACCCACGCACCACACGCAACACCCACACACGCACACACACAACACACGCACACACACCACACCCACAACACATGCACGCACCACACACACCGCACGCACCACACACACGCACACCCACGCACCACACACCCACAACACACGCACACACACCACACCCACAACACATGCACGCACCACACGCACACAACACGCACCACACACACACTGCACCACACCACACACACGCGCGCACCACACGCAACACACATGCACACCCACGCACAACACACGCACACACACAACACACACCCACGCACCACACACACAACACACACGCACCACCCACACGCACCACGCACGCACACAACACACGCACCGCGCGCACCACACACACCCACGCACGCACCACACGCACACCACACACACGCACGCACGCACCACACCCACGCACCACACGCAACACCCACGCGCACACAACACACGCACCACACACACGCACCACGCGCGCACCACCCACACACGCACCACACGCAACACACACGCACACCCACGCACCACACACAACACGCGCACACAACACCCACACACACACCACACGCGCGCACCACCCACGCACCACACACACGCGCACACACCACACGCACGCACGCACCCACAACACACGCACACACACCCACACACACCACACACGCACGCACCGCAACACACCCACACACGCACACACCACACACCCACGCACCACACACAACACGCGCGCACCGCACCACACACGCACACCCACACAACACCCACACACCACACGCACACACACACGCACCACGCGCGCACCACCCACACACGCACACAACACACGCACGCACCACACACAACACGCACACACCACACACCCCCGCACACCACACACACACACGCACACACCCACAACACGCGCGCAGCACACCCACACAACACCCACACACCACACACCCGCACACCACACACACACCACACGCACACACCCACAACACACGCACGCACACAACACACACGCACCACACCCACAACACACACCCACGCACCACACGCGCGCAGCACACCCACACAACACCCACACACCACACACCCGCACACCACACGCACACCACACACGCACCACACACACGCACCACGCGCGCACCACCCACACGCAACACACACGCACACCCACGCACCCACAACACACGCACACACCCACAACACACGCACGCACACAACACACACGCACCACACCCACAACACACACCCACGCACCACATGCAACACCCACACACGCACACACCGCACCACACACACCACACGCAACACACACACGCACCACACCCACAACACATGCACGCACCACACACAACACACATGCACACCCACGCACACACACAACACACACCCACACACACCAGACACCCACGCACCACGCACACCACACACACGCACGCACCCACAACACACGCACACACACAACACACAACACACACGCACACAACACACGCACCACACCACACGCGCGCACCGCACCACACACGCACACCCACACACGCACACAACACACGCACGCACCACACACAACACGCACACACCAGACACCCACGCACCGCGCGCACCACACACACAACACACGCACGCACACACCCACCACACACGCACGCACACAACACACACGCACCACCCACCACACACCATGCACACAACACCCACACACCACACGCGCGCACCACCCACGCACCACACGCAACACCCACACACGCACGCACCACACCCACAACACACACCCACGCACCACACGCAACACCCACACACGCACACAACACACGCACCACACACACGCACCACGCGCGCACCACCCACACACGCACCACACGCAACACACACGCACACCCACGCACCACACACAACACGCGCACACAACACCCACACACACACCACACGCGCGCACCACCCACGCACCACACACACGCGCACACACCACACGCACACCCACCCACAACACACGCACACACGCACACACCACACGCAACACACATGCACACCCACGCACCACACACAACACCCACACACGCACACACCAGACACCCACGCACCACGCACACCACACACACGCACACACCCACAACACACGCACACACCCACACACACCACACACGCACCACCCACACACGCACCACACACACAACACACGCACCACGCACCACACACACACTGCACCACACGCGCGCACCGCACCACACACGCACACACGCACACACACGCACACCACACACACGCGCGCACCACACACACGCGCGCACCACACGCACGCACCGCAACACACCCACACACGCACCACCCACACACGCACACCACGCGCGCACCACCCACACACGCACACAACACACGCACCACACACAACACACACACCACACACCCACAACACACACCCACGCACCACACACAACACACACGCACACAACACACGCACCGCACACACCACGCACACAACACACACACCACGCACACACCACACACACAACACACGCAGCACGCACCACACACACACTGCACCACACGCGCGCACCACACACACCCACGCACGCACCACACGCAACACACACGCACGCACCACACACAACACGCACACACCACACACCCACGCACCACGCACACCACACACACAACACACGCACACCACACACACGCGCGCACCACACACACAACACACACGCACACACCCACAACACATGCACGCACACAACACACACGCACCACCCACCACACACCATGCACACAACACCCACACACGCACACAACGCGCGCACCGCACACCCACGCACCACACACACAACACACGCACCACACACCCCCACACACGCACCACGCGCGCACCACACACACCACACGCACGCACCACGCACGCCACAACACACGCACCACGCACAACACACCCACACCCACGCACCGCACACACAACACACGCACCACGCGCGCACACACGCACCGCACACACAACACACGCACCACGCGCGCACACACGCACCACACACACGCACGCACACACACAACACACGCACCGCACACGCACAACACACCACACACCACACGCACGCACCACGCACCCCACACAACGCACCACACCACACCCACGCATGCACCACACGCACGCACCGCACACAAACGCACACCCCCCACACACACCACACACAACGCACCACACCACACACGCACCCACACCACAACACACCCACCCATGCACCACACACACTGCACCACACGCACGCACCACACACACCCCCACACACCACACACGCGCACCCACGCACCGCACCATGCACACCACCACACACAACACGCACCACGTGCACAACACCCACACACGCACACGACGCACACACACCCACAACACACACGCACCACACACAACACACACACCCACGCACCACACGCACACACACACCCACGCACCACACGCACCGCACCACAGACACATGCTGCATGCACCCCACCCACACCACACGCACACCCACACACGCACCACGCACCCACGCACCACACACCACAACACACACACCACACACCCACCACACACAAACGCACAACACACGCACGCTGCACGCACCACACACACCACACATGCACACGCACGCACCCGCACCCCACAACACACACCCCACAACACTCACCAGACACACGCAGCACACAACACACTCTCCACACACACGCACCAGACACGCCCCACCCACCACACAACACACACGCGCGGTGTGTGTGTTGTGTGTGGTGCGAAGAAGCTAATAAAGCAACACCAGCCACAGGAGTAGGAGTTTTTTATTCAAACTCAAAACAAACAACCAAAACTAAACTCAAAACAAACAACCAAAACTAAACTCAAAACAAACAACCAAAACTAAACTCAAAACAAACAACCAAAACTAAACTCAAAACAAACAACCAAAACTAAACTCAAAACAAACAACCAAAACTAAACTCAAAACAAACAACCAAAACTAAACTCAAAACAAACAACCAAAACTAAACTCAAAACAAACAACCAAAACTAAACTCAAAACAAACAACCAAAACTAAACTCAAAACAAACAACTCTAATAAAATGACAACAGTCATAATTACAGGATTGGACTATAGAAATGATGCGCAGGGCAATTGCTCCCATTTCTAGCTGGCATCAGAACCGCTCCGTACTTACAAAGACCGAGCCAAATTTTGGCCGGCAGCCGCCTCTCTGCTAAACTATTTCCATCCTTTCCCCCCTGCACATCACCGTTCTCCCCGGCACGGCCGCGCACGCAAGGAGCTCGGCTGGGTGCTGCGGTGTGGGTGCCTGCCGGAGCCTAACCCGTGTGCCTTTTCCAGGGATAGAAATGGAGATTGTGAATAGTTGCGAAGCCAACAACGGTGGCTGTTCCCATACGTGCCACCACACCAGCTCCGGCCCCGCCTGTACCTGTAATTTTGGCTATCGGCTTGAAGAGGACCAGAAGACATGCACTGGTAAGGCAAGGGGAAAAGTACCTCCCTCGTTTTCACGAGCACACCAAGTAACAGTGAGGATCTCCGTACGTTAGCTACTCTCCCTATATGCACTACAACCAGGTTAACAAGGCTAGAAACGGATGCAAAACGCCTCGAGCTCTGTAAACGCTAGGAAGTTGAGGCACGCGCCTCACACTGCATTACTCCGAGCCCCTTGCAGCCGAAACCCACCGCGGTGCTCGCTACCCGGACACTTGCTGCACCAGCGTGTCGGGCCGTGGTTTCATCCTGCGCTCGCGGTGGGGCTGTGGCTCAGGCTCACACAGCCAGGCTGGGTGGCCGTTTCCATCCTTCGGGCGGTCCAAAGCTGTGAGAAATCCCGGTGCCCTTCCTGCAGGTTAGTTGGAGGGGCTATGCATCGAGGCACTTACTTACTTACACCTACAGACTTCTCTTTCTATAAAACCAGCAAGCAGGAGGTTGCTAGCGAAGAGTAACGGTGTTTAGTGATGCGAAACAGTACTTACGTATCTCCATACAGTGCAGAGTCGCGGTTAGTTCACGTTGCTCAGGAAATAATTCTTGAATTCGTTTCCTCTTTGTTCAGTACCACCTTCTTCCTGCAGTTTCCAAGGAGCGCGTCCGTCCAGGACATCTGTTGGGAACAAATACACGCCTTTAACAGGCTGCCGCGGGCGCCCGCAGTTGCTCGGGTGGGGGGCGATTCCTCTGCCAGGACAGCAATGCAAAACCCCCCGGAACTTTGCTTTCCCCTGTGGCTCTGAGGAAGCAGTAGGAGCTGTCTCCATACAGCATCACAACACGGGAGCGAAAAAGCCAGGACCTGAACTGAAGTCTACTCTGAAAGAACATTCTTCCTTTGCATACTACAAAGCCCAGCAGTGCTACCCGTTTTCCTACCAGACCCCTCCTCGGTCCAGCCTCCTCTGGTGGTAGGGGGATGCTCCACCAACCCCTCTGCTACCTGGGCACTGCAGTAATTCCACTTCATTGTGGACAAATGGAGTCCCATAAATACAAGGGGCTTGAAACTTACTTACAGTCCCACGAGCTCTGCTTTCTCCAGGTTATCTAGATCCATCCTTCAGAGACTTCACTCTGAGATAGCTTGAGGGAACTAATACCAAAAAGCTGGTCAAAGAAACTCTAAGACTCGATTTTGGAGTTTTAGAAAGCAGGCGTTCTTTATCGCAGCGCTGGGCGCACGGGGGATCGCTCCACCTATCGTGCACGCCGTCAGGCCTAATTGTCCAGGTTAAGTACACGTTCTACAGACATACTCACTAGTTTTCCAGGAAACTACCACCATATGCAAATGTCCTTTACGCAGGCACGTTGAAGGTCTCTGGTGGCCTTCCACAGTCCTCCTCGCTCGTCCGCTACTTGACCCTTCTCAGATGATGCTGCGCAGTGTCATCTTCTGCATGCTTGATACTTCTTATCCTAAAGAAAGCTCGTTAGTGCTTCTATTATCTATGCTTACATTTCGACATAATCCACGTGGATACTTCTAAGCTAAGTTACCTAAAAGGGCTAAAGTCCTTATCTTCTTCAGAAACTGCAAGGCCATCCGAAAGCAATTTCTCACACATTTTGCAACATACAGAACCCCCGTCCACCACTGATCAGCAAACAATCGGGCAAAGCAACAGCAAGGCCATTGTACCCAGAAAGGCATCCTGCAAAAATCCCTTCTTTTCTTTTGAGGACTTGCAGCTTACCTGCTACAGTCCTCAACATCTATGTACTAAAACTCATTTTTGTGCAATTTATAGTCCATCCCTTTCAAGGGTTCAAGTAAAATATTTTCCTGTTTCTACTTCACGTCTAATCTCGTTTGTTTTCCAGTCACTATGTTTCAGCTGAACTCCAATAACGCCAAAGAAAACATCTGAGAAATATACAAATACCCCTAGAGTCATTAACTAATTAATCCGACAAATAATTGTTTTAACCATCCTAAATTGGGAAGCCAAGAAGTCAATTTATTCCAAATTTCCCCAAATCCCCAAGGTGTACCATCCATAGCCACTCTATGTATCTATTGGCTTTGTTTCCAAATTTCATTCAGATCTGTAGCAATCTTCCCCGATTGATCTACATAAAAACACAACAGCTAGTATTTATGACCATACAAACCACTCCCTGACAGGCTAAAAGCATATGCAGTACCATTCCATTTTGAAGACCATTTTTGATAAACGAGAAATTTCAAGTCGTAAAGCTCAAAAGGCATCTACGCTGTAGTTTTCAAGTTTGCTTAATCACTGCCAAAATATTCACTAATGTCTTTTCTAACTCACCGACTCCTAACCAAGGTAGAAACCATCGGACGAAGCTATGAAATCCTGTAGGATGGTCAGCAATAGCATTAGGTGCTCTCCTGAGCCATCCCAAAGGTGTCCTTACCCATCCATTCCGGTTTCCCAAACTCCCGATTACTGTAATATTAGGGATTATTACTCCCAAAGTGCATGTTCCCGACCAGTTAGGAGGCAGGGCCTTTCGAGCCTTTTCCCCACATAGCCAGTACCATCCCTTTCCCTTAGGAACATTCTAATATCCAGGCAGTGAATCTCATCCTTGCATCTATATAGCTCAATCACAATAAGGGTAGTGACCCACGGCATTGTTGTCAATCCTGAGGGTTTTGTAGTTAGACATTTAACTTCAGAAACATTTGGATCATACACATCCCATACTTGGAGATCGGTTTCGTTTTCCTGGTTAAATTTCGGCCTTATTCACAAGTTATTCCAGGATGTGTTGAAGGGGATCGGTATTCCCACTAAATTTGCACCCTTTTCTGCGTGCTCAGGGAGTTGGGAACAAGCCCAGCAATCCGATCGGTTAATGGTTTTCATTATTCCTCCAATTAGTTTCAAGTGTAGGTTCATATCCCAAATACCTAGACTCCCTGTGAATATCAAACCGAAACAAATAAAAACATATAACCACCACATTTTACCTTTAACTCTTATCTATTTTCAACCTCAGTAGCATTTCTTGTTCCACTTGCCATTGAGGAGCTGCCACCTTAGTTCTTGATTAATGAATGCAAGGGCCCTTTCCATGCGGTTTTACTGCCGTGTATGTGGTTAATAAAATTTGATATGGTCCTTTCCACTTCTCCTGTAGCGGCTCCGATGTCCAAGATTTGAGGTAGACCCAATCTCCAGGTTGAAATGGGTGAGCTGGCAAATCAAGATTCAAAGATTTATTCATCACCACATACTTATTTAGTTCTTGCAATACTTTTCCCAAGGCAATTAAATAATGAATTACATCACTTTCACCTTGTATTGTCATTTCTCCTGGCAATCCAGGAGTCTGATATGGTCTTCCATATAAGAGTTCATGAGGGCTCAAACGCTGCCTACCTCCGGGCTGTACTCTAATTCTCAATAAGGCCAAAGAGAGCCTGTATCCGATCCATAGAAGTTTCTTGACACAGTTTACTTATTTGTGTCTTAAGGGTATAGTTCATTCTTTCAACTTTTCCACTAGCTCGTGGCCTATATGGAGTATGTAAGTCCCAAGTTACAGTCAATATTTTAGATAGCTCTGTAACTATCTTTGCCACAAAATGGGGACCTCTGTCTGATGACGTTCCTATAGGTATTCCAAACCTGGGAATTATTTCTTTTAACAAAACCTTGACGACTTCTCGGGCTTTATTGGTACGGCAGGGAAAAGCTTCTGGCCATCCAGTATACGCATCTACTAAAACCAACAGATATTTCATCCCTCTTTTTCTAGGTAGTTCAGTAAAATCAACTTGCCAATACTCACCACGTGTTTTACCTTCCGTTATTTTTTCCCAACATGTACCTTGTTTTCTGTTTTTGCATTATTCCTACAACACACTTCACACCTCTCGGTCACAGATCGTATACTTTCCACCATATTTCTACTAATAATTGATTTCTGCAAGTGTTTTAACAAGTTTTCAGTTCCCCAATGAACAGAATAGTGTTCTTTCCTTACCGTCTCATTTATGAGTGCGTAAGGAACTACTACTAGGCCTAAGGGTGTTACTGCCCATCCATCCTCTCGTTTTTCTGCCTTAAAGTTTTCAATCGATTTCAAATCTTGTTTGTCATACACCGTTTTTTCTGGTAGTATTATCTTTTGCTCTGGGGTTGTTGCAAAAGCTTCTGCTTGCATGCCTTTTTCTGCAGCCCTTTATGCAGCCCAGTCGGCTAATGTATTTCCCCGATGTTGGTCAGTTGATCCAGATTGACGAGCCTTACAGTACATCACAGCCACTTCAGCAGGTGCTTGAACGCTTTCCAAGAGTTTCAAAATTTCTTCTTTATGTTTTACGGTTGTGCCTTGTGTACTTAAAAGGCCCCTTTCCTTCCATATAGCCCCGTGAGCGTGAATCACCCCAAACGCGTATTTTTAATCTGTCCGTATATTTACACGTTTTCTTTTACTCAAGTCCAGTGCTCTCGTCAGGGCCATTAGTTCAGCTTTCTGTGCCGACGCCTTCAATGATTTAGGGCATTTGCTTCCATAACTTCAGTTGTAGCGGTTACTGCGCACCCAGACGCGCGTCTTCCGTTTGTGACAAAACTATTTCCATCGGTATATAGTTCCAAGTCCGGATTACTTCAGGGGGTGTCCTTGAGGTCTGGCCTACTGGCATATACTTCTATAGTCTGTAAGCAGTCGTGTTCCAATTTCGGCTCCCCCTCTTTTATCTGTTCCGTTGACAAAAAACGTAGCAGGATTCAATATTGTGGTAGTTTTGAGCTGTGTATCATCTTGGTCCAACGGGACCACTTGATACTTTATCATTCGGCTTGGGGCCAACCAGCGTTCCCCTTTGTGTTCCAATGCTGTAATCGCCGTGTGTGGTACATCTACTGTAATCTTCTGTCCCAGGGTAAAACTTCCATGATTCTTGTATTAGAATTACAGTACCAGCCGCAGTTTTCAAACATCCAGGCCATCCCTGGCTTACAGTATCCAATTGTTTGGAAAAGTACACCGCCGCTCGGCATAAAGGTTCAAGGAGCTGGGTAAGCACTCCCAGTGCTATTCCTCGTTTTTCAGGAGCAAACGGCTCAAAAGGCTTCTCTAAATTTGGCAATGCCAGTGCCAGTGCCTTCAGTAGCGCTTGTTTGAGACTTCTAAAAGCACTTCTTCCCTCTTCAGTCCATTCTAAACAGGCATCTGTAGAAGCTTTCAACATTTCATGCCACGGTCTTACCATCAGTCCATATTCATCAATCCGTAAATGGCACCACTTTGTCATCCCGAGATAGGTTCGTAATTCTCGGAGGGTATCTGGTTCTGGGAGGTGACAGATGGCTTTTTTTTTTCTGTTGCTAACTGCCAACGATGTCCTTTGAAATTTTCAAACCGCAGATACGTTACAGTTTCTTGAGTTTTTGAGCCTTTTCTCGTGATACTCTGTAACCACTCATTCCGTGAAAATTCAAAAGGCTTGCTGTCGGCTTCAAAGATTCCTCTCGGGTTTCCCCTGCCAGCAAAATATCATCCACATACTGTAGTACATCACCTTCTCTATTCTCCACTCGCCAGATTTCAAGTTCTTTAGCAAGTCGATTTCCAAAAATGGTGGGGCTATTCTTAAATCCTTGTGGTAACACAGTCCAGGTATATCAAGTCTTTCGCCCCGTTTCAGGATTTTCCCATTCAAAAGCAAATACCTCTTGGCTCTCTGGTGCAACCGGGGTGCAGAAAAAGGCATCTTTTAAGTCTAATGCTGTAAGCCATTCTTGTTTTTCTGTCAAGCTTATCAAGGTATACGGATTTGCAACTACTGGATGTATATCTTGTACTATCTGATTGATAGATCTTAAATCTTAAACTAATCTATATGCTTTCCCGTCCGCCTTTTTCGCTGGCAGAATTGGAGTATTATACTTAGACTCACAGTCTCTCAGTAACCCATATTTCAGAAAATTTTGTATTAATGGTAACTACCCCAACTTAGGCTCAACTTTTATAAGGTATTGCTTCAGTCTTACCTGTGTCGATTCTGGTTTTAGATCTATTCTCACAGGTTCAGCTCTTTTAGATTTCCCAGGTATTTCTCCAGCCCAAACAAAGGCAATTACCGCCTCCTCCACTTCTTTAGGGATATCTTTGCGTCCTTGTCTGTCTTCCTGTAACAGAAAGATCGAAGCCTGGATCTATTTAGATTCTGATATTCAAACTTTTATTTCCCCTTCTTTGAATTTTATTTCTGCTTCTAATTTTTCTAATAAATCCCAGCCTATCAGGGGTTTCGGTGCACCTGGTAAGTAAAGAAACTCGTGAATGACCCATTGCTTCCCAATTTTAAGTTTTAAAGGTTTAAAGAATGGCCTTTGTTCTGCTTTTCCTCTCGCACCAATAACTTTCACCATGTCAGTTCCCAATTCATGTTTTTTAGCGTTTAAAACTGAATATGTTGCCCCCGTATCTATTAAGCATTCTGCTTCCTCATTCCCCAGCTTCATTATAACCAGAGGCTCTGCTGGGGAAGAGTGCTCCGCTCTTCTTCAGTCTTCCTCCTCTAAGGGTACTATCGGTACCCTCCTTTCTTTTTTGCTAATAAAGCTGGGCACTCTCTCTTCCAATGTCCTTCTATCTTACGAGATGCACACTGATTCTGCCCGACAGTTGGATTCGACAGTCTGCGTCCTCTACCCCTTCCACGTACATTCCCCCTCGTATTTCCTCTGGAAATCCCTCTCGTTCCCTTTTGATATACGTGCATATTCTCAAGGGCTGCTGTTAACTTTGCATTTCCTCTCTCTCTCTGTTGATCTCTATTTCTATATACCATCCAGGCAATATCCAACATTCTCCCGATATCCCTAGCTTCTGCCCCCTGCAATTTTTGCAATTTCCTCCGAATATCATCAGATGATTGCCCAGTAAATAGGGTGGCTAACTGGCCTTTCCCTTCCTCGGATTCGATATCTAAAGTAGTATATTTCCGAGCTGCTTCTTTTAATCCGTTTAGAAAAATCAGTTAGTGACTCTTCTTTGTCCTGTTTAATTTCATACAATTTAGACCAGTTTATAGCCTTTGGAGTCGCATTTTGAATTCCGAATCATACCAATTTCTGATATCGGGCTATCATCTCTTCGTTAGCCGGGTCATTGGGACCCCACTTAGGATCCACAGAGGGAAAATGATCTTCCGTTTGCCCTCGTAAAGTTCCTGAAGGTATTTGTGCTTGGAGATGTGTTCTTACAGCTCTCTGTATCGTGTCTCTCCCTGTACTATCAAACACCACTCGTAAAATAGCTTCGATATCCTGCCAATCAGGATTCCGAGTTCTAACCGTCATTTCAAAAGCACTCGCCACCTTCTCTGGATCATCCCGATAACTTCCCGCGGCAACTTTCCAATTATTTAAATCTGATATTGAAAAAGGAACCTTTACTGTAATTGGTCCATCATTTCCCACAGCCTGTCGCAGCAGAGCCCGCAAGGCTGGCTGTCTACTTCTCATTCGACCAGCTACCGGAGTCCACCCCGTTCCCTCAATCACACAATCGCCCTTTCCCTCTTCAGACCTTTCCTCCTGACCTTCCATCTCCTCCCGTCTTAAAATCCTTAACCCTGGTGCCACCAGCATTTCTAAATCCTCCTCCGTTTCCTCCCGAGTTAATTTTAAAACACCTCCGTCCAATGCTACAGGCTGAACAACATCTTTTCAAAGTTTTCCCATTACGCTTATTCTGGTCCTTTTCCAATGCCAACACAAAAGGATCAGAAGGAGCTAAATTAATTGCACGTTCCTTTCGCCACTCAGGGTGCTGACGCAACGTGAAAACCATAACTGCACACATCACTTCATCCCATTTCTTTTCCCCTCTCAGAAGCAACATCAATTGTAACAATGTATTATAATTCAATGTTCTATTTACTGGCCATTTTTCCCCACTTCCCAATTTATAAAGAGGCCACCATTAGTTACAATACTTCACCGAATTAGATTTTTTAACCGATCTTCCCGGGGATCCAGCAATTTGTTTCCAATATTGCAAAATACACCCTAAAGGTGATTTCTTTATTACTCCACCGGTGGAGTTTCCAGCCCCCATTGTATACAAACTTCATTACTCTATTTACACTATACACGGAATACTGACCTTTTTATAACAACTTAATATAACTATAAATAAAATCACTACTAAAACAATCAAGCATATATACACAATAGCAGTTACAGTCTTTAGTCCAAGAAATAGGTACCTGTAAAGGATTCATAACCTTTTCATATCCAATTAGGGAGACATATCCCTTTTCCGTAGGGTCATTTCCCCACGTCTGTCTTGCACGGTCAAACACCTGCGACTTACAGATAGATACCAATACAAAAAAAACCCCAAAATAATGCCTTACTCACAAAGTGTAGTTCTTGCTTCGAGCTCTTCAGTCCGGGGATAAAGGTCTCTCCTGAGAAATCCCAGAGCCAGCTGAGGTTCCTGTGATCCCAGGATCTGTCGGGGTTCAGAAGCAGAGTCCCATCTGGGGTGCCAAAACTGATACTGAAAAAGACGGTCAAAGAAACTCTAAGACTCGATTTTGGAGTTTTAGAAAGCAGGCGTTCTTTATTGCAGCGCTGGGCGCACGGGGGATCGCTCCACCTATCGTGCACGCCGTCAGGCCTAATTGTCCAGGTTAAGTACACGTTCTACAGACATACTCACTAGTTTTCCAAGAAGTGTCATACATATTCATTAGTTTTCCAGGAAACTACCACCATATGCAAATGTCCTTTACACAGGCACATTGAAGGTCTCTGGTGGCCTTCGGGAGTCCTCTGGTGGTCTTCCACAGTCCTCCTCGCTCGTCCGCTACTTGACCCTTCTCAGATGATGCTGCGCAGTGTCATCTTCTGCATGCTTGATACTTCTTATCCTAAAGAAAGCTCGTTAGTGCTTCTATTATCTATGCTTACATTTCGACATAATCCACGTGGATACTTCTAAGCTAAGTTACCTAAAAGGGCTAAAGTCCTTATCTTCTTCAGAAACTGCAAGGCCATCCGAAAGCAATTTCTCACACATTTTGCAACATACAGAACCCCCGTCCACCACTGATCAGCAAACAATCGGGCAAAGCAACAGCAAGGCCATTGTACCCAGAAAAACATCCTGCATCACAACACGGGAGCAAAAAAGCCAGGACCTGAACTGAAGTCTACTCTGAAAGAACATTCTTCCTTTGCATACTACAAAGCCCAGCAGTGCTACCCGTTTTCCTACCAGACCCCTCCTCGGTCCAGCCTCCTCTGGTGGTAGGGGGATGCTCCACCAACCCCTCTGCTACCTGGGCACTGCAGTAATTCCACTTCATTGTGGACAAATGGAGTCCCATAAATACAAGGGGCTTGAAACTTACAGTCCCACGAACTCTGCTTTCTCCAGGTTATCTAGATCCATCCTTCAGGGACTTCCCTCAGAGATAGCTTGCGGGAACTGTGCGGTTCTCAACCATCTCTGAACTTGACGTCAGTGTTTGTAACAGGGTAAATCAGGGAACAGAGGTCAGTGTTATGGTCGGAATCACCCCTATCTGTAAGCACACAAAACATTTAGGAACAATCTCGAACTGAAAAAAATCACAGTTAACTTCCCACAAGCCTCTAGGATTCAGGATTCCTCCCTTGGCTGGGGAGCACATTGCCGAGGATGATCTGTTAACACAAAGCTCACTCGTTTCAAGAGGAAAACAAGAATGCTAGCTCAGCATTTGGCAGTCAGATCAGTAAAAGCCTACCAGAACTGGTCTCAGAGCAATTTTAGCAAGTACTGCCACCACTGCAAAGCTAGATGCATGCTAACATCCAGCGCCCTTTGTTTTTCATTTAGATATCAATGAATGTGACAGTGGGTCTCACTGTTGTCAGCAAGACTGTTACAATTATCCTGGAGGCTACGAGTGCGCCTGCTATGCTGGATACAGGCTCGGCACAGATGGCTGTGGGTGTGATGGTAAGCAGAAACATCTAGCTGGAGTCCTGCAAGTGCCAGCGACGCTGCAGTCCTCTGCCTTGCAGCACGGCAGGAGACACATACGGAACGGGTTCCTCTAGTTCTGGTTTTTGTATTTTGTCAGCCTCAGTCTGCTTAGTGTGAAGACAACTCAGCTATTCTAACCCACACGCTAGTCCAGCGCAACCAAAGAGTAGCAACGGGGCTTTTGAACACACCGATATCAAACCTGGATAACTCAAAATGAGTTGGTCCAGGTCTGACTCCAGTAGTTCACAGAAGTCATTTCATGTGCAACCCCAGAGGCCAACATCGCCCACCGCTTTCACCCAAGAGATACAGGCAGAGAAAAGCATTTGTATAAAATAGAGCTAAGACAGCAACTAACACAAGCTTTTAGTAAAGAGAACAAAAAATTGTCCTACCTGGTTGCAAACAGCCAGGCATTGCCTCCAGTTTCTCCCAGCTCATACCAGTTCTCCTGTGAGCTCTGATGAGTCACCTTCTTAGCAGGTGGGGCTTTTTTCCTCCTAATGAGTTGTTCTCACTCTCCGATAACATTCCACAGGTGAAGCCTCAAGCTTACCCACCTCTTTGTAGGCAATCAGTGACAGATGTGAACTTGAGCCCAGCACACGGCATTTGGAAACCCAGGGCTCCCTGAATCCCTTGGGTAGCGTCACTCCGTTTTTAAGAGTCAGATGGCTTCACGTCACTAGCAGAGAGGATGCCATCAGTCTACTTGCTGATCTGTGGACAAAAAGATATCTGGGCCCCTGTCCTGTACAGAGGACACGCTCCCATTACACCAGAGTATCCCGCTCCCATTACACCAGAGTATCCCATGCTTTTTAGATGTGGACGAGTGCTCTTCACGTAACGGTGGATGTGAACAGACGTGCCAGAACCAGCTAGGGTCTTTCCAGTGCGGCTGTGAGATTGGATACAAACTGGATGACGACCGAAGGAGCTGTATCCGTAAGTGCAACGCCTGGGCACCGCAGGGGTGAGCGGCAGGCTGCCCGTCCCTCTGCCCTGCTCCTCCCCAGCACAGCCTCCCCTGCACAGAACCCGGACCAGCCAGGACCAGCACAGGCTGGAGCTCGTTAGCCCTGCACACCACCTTTTCCAGCTTTTTCACAGCACTTAGTGCTCTTAGCAGGGGAAACTGCTCACACCACCAGTGGAAAGCTTTCCCCTGACAGGGCCGGTCCTATTTCAGCCACATTGCACAGCACTTCCCAAAGGAGCATAGGGGATTTTGGCACAGGCACACCTAGGACAGTCTGTAGTGGTGACTCTGCATTAACCAAAGAACCAGAACCCTTTCCACAGCCACCAGCCTCTACAGTTTTTCCTTACAAGAAATAATAGATTTTGCTTTTTTAAGCAGTAGTGCCTCTATCCCACCGCCAAACACGCTATCACCCGACTTACTCGCTTAGTAGGGCAGCCAACACCCCACTCACTTCATCTAATGGCCCCCAGCAGCATCACCCAGGTCCCCGGAAAGGCCTTCCGAGGTCTGGACCCAGAAGAGGAGCAGCACCGAGCACCTCCAAGCTCTGACCCAACTGCTGAGCCTCTTCCGGGGAGTGGCTTTTATAGGGTCTACAGCCCCTGCCCTGGCTCCCAAGTGTGTCTCTGCTTAGCTTGATTGCTGGCATTTAACCCTTGCCTGCCCTGCAAGGGAAGCAAACCTGTAGCTGTAGCTGATGATAGATAACTTTTTCCAAAAGGAGAACCAAGCTGAAATGCATTGCTTACTTTTGTTAGGTGGGCAGTCCTGTTTAATTTTCCACAAAAGAATTAACTTCCCTGAAAACTCAGAAAGAAGTGGCTCCGGTCAGAAAAATGGCGGGGCAAAGGTGATGGGCTGAGCGTGAGCTCAGTTACCCGAGAAGCCAGGGCTGTGTGTCAAGGTTAAGGTCAAAGCTTCTCCCATCGATTTTGAAGTCATTTAGCTGGCCCGTGCCCATTCTAGCCAAAAGGAACAAGCAAACAAGTTGCAAAAATTTTAGAGGTGTCAATATAGAGAGAGCTTAGTGGTGCAAAGCATGCCAGATCAGATGCGGCAACCCTGTCCAGATGTCTCTGGTTTCCCTTTCTTATTACACAGGTTCTGTCCTACTGTTCACCTCTTAGAGATCTTATCTCTTTTCCCACTTTGACATTGTCATCTCCGTGACTGCTTCCGTAGCTCTAGAGGACCCTGTGGAAGCTCTGGATGGCCGGCGCCCCGTTATCCGCCCAATCCCTCACGTTGCAATCCTGCGGGATGAATTTACCCAGCTCTTTAATGATGACTTTGAAGAAGAGGAGGAAGAGATGGAAGCAAGAGGAGAGCACACACTTTCAGAAAAATTTGGTGGGCATTTCGCAGCACTGGTAAATGGCACGCTTTGCTTGGAAGTCTTCAAAATTAATCACACGTGCTGGGTTTATTCGTGTTCGGTGCGCGTACCCGCAAGACTTGTCGAGTACCTTTCCTGTGCGCACAGAACCCGTTTTAGGGCGCAGATGCGTTGTTTAGCTTTGCCGCAGCCTGCACACGGGGCGGAGGGGGGTTGCTCTGCCCAAACCCTCCGAGATGCCGAGGCAGCCTTGGGGAAGGCTCCTCACCCGCAGCGCTTCTCGTTGCAGTCTGCCTGGAGCACACGTTCGGCCCCGACTGCAGCCTGACCTGCGAGGACTGCCGAAACGGAGCCGCGTGCGACGCGGAGGAGACAGGCTGCGAGTGTCCGGCGGGCTGGACCGGCATCCTCTGTAACCAGAGTGAGTGACGCCGGAGGGCAGCGGGTGAAAAAGCTCTTCTCAACCCTCACTGCGGGGCTGGGGCAGCCGCCTGAGCTTTGCCTCTCTTTTTCCCCCCAGCCTGCCCGGTCGGCACCTTCGGGAAGAATTGCAGCCTGACCTGCCGCTGCCAGAACGGCGGCACCTGCGACCCCGCCACGGGCGCCTGCCGCTGCCCGCCCGGGGTGGCCGGCGAGCTCTGCCAAGACGGTAAGCCCGCGGCTCTCCCGTCGCCCGCTCCGCGATCCCTTTCCTTCTCGCCGCAGCCCTCGGCAAGGCGCGGGGACCCGCCGGCGCGCGGGCTGTCTCGCCTCGCTGCGAAAAGGCGGGACGGCGTCTCTGCCGGGCTTTGAAACCCTGGGGCCTCCCTTGCAGGTTTCTTCTCTCCCTAAAACTTTTTCCTCTAAGGAAGTAGCGATGTTCCTGAGGTGCCAGTTGCGAGTGACGGTCCCCAGCCTGCGGAGGCAGCTCATTTCTGTTTCTCTCAGCGCATTAGTAGGGCATTTGCCGTAATTTGATAGAGGGCTATTACAGCCATCTCTGATGCCGCTCTTTGACGTTCCAGTTGTGCTTCCCTGAAGCCTTAAAATGTTTTCCACAGAACGCCTCACACTGGCCCCTTTGTAGCTGTTCACTGAAAGCATCTTTCAACTCTTTTGTCGACCCATCCCAGTGCGAGCGGCTCTAACACATCCCTGCTCCATCTGACTCGGTGGGTCACCTAGTCTTCCGTGCGAAAATGTCATTTTAATAAGGAAAAGGTGGTAGAGGGGATTCTTCCCCCACAAAAGAGCGCTCCAGGTAGCACGCCTTCTCTTTGCACTGGAAGACCTTTGCAGTCCCTGTTCGCTACTCAGCAACGACCGTGGGCTGCCATCTCTATTTCACTGGGCATTCAGTGGCGGACACAGAAAAAAATGTCAAAAAAGGATGTTCAGTGGTAACTTTATGGAACCGTGGAGGTATTTTCCACTGAAGAAAAACCAAAGCGTTGAAAAGTTGTGACAACAGTAGTTACCCAAATTACCCAAAGGAGGTGCCAGTTGCTGTTGGTATTTGTTTCTCTCTCCCAAAGAGTTAAAATCTGGGGGACATCATAATCTAAAAACGCAGAAAGAGGGAGACAATAGGAGATGCAGACCAAATGACTTCAGACAGACGGTTAGGAGCATCTGGGAAGTATTACTGAAGGAGGAGACCGAAGCAGAATGTAAATGAATGCAAGAGATACCCCGACCTTTTCTTTCTGTAGGAAGGAGGTGATTGAGGGGTACAGAGAAAAAACAGGAAGGTGAGATTAAAATAAACAACGAAGAACTGATCTGTTGTCCCAGGGTGGCATTTCCTCTGCTTAGACCGTCTGCTCTTCTTACCGTACGGGAGAAGGCATGTGCTGCCCGGACAGATGCTGGCCGGAGCTTTCTGCTGACACAGTCTGTCTGCCATGTGCTTCTAATATTAAGGTCTTTAGCATAACAGAGAAAGAACAGTAATTTATTCCCTTAATAGTGCAAATACCGCTGCTGTTTATCAGTGGGAACGGCCTCGTGGATTACTTTCTCCCGTATGAAAAACTTGACTTCTCAGAGCCCTGCAGGGTAGATTTCTAGCACGACCAGCGTTACCGTTTCGAGCGCGGTGCGGAGCCGAGGGTGCCCTCGGGGCACCCCTACGGCTGCAGAGCGGCAGCGAGCGAAACGCGCTGCGACGCTCCGTGCAAGGACGGGAGTGCCGACCGCTGAAGCCGGCTGGTGTTGAGCTGATGCGGGGAATCTGATTGCTCTTGTCATTACCTTATTGCGTAGAGACACAATCTTGTCAGAAAACAAGCCGGCCTTCTTTTCAACACTAGCTGTGTCCTTTGCCTAGGTTCGTTTCTGCTGCTACGCAGCTCTGATTTTGGTATGGTTTTCCTGCGGTCTGCCAGAAAAAAACCCAACCGGCCCAAATTGGCTCATCTTCCCCCAAAATCTCTCTCTATTACTAGGGTGCCCGAAAGGATTTTTTGGGAAACAGTGCAGGAAGAAGTGCAACTGCGCCAACCGGGGTCGTTGCCATCGGATTTACGGAGCCTGTCTCTGCGATCCTGGCTTGTACGGGCGGTACTGCCACTTAGGTATGCGTGTCCTCACCTTTTTTACGAGAGATATGTTATTCTCAGATTACAGCCTTTCTAGAGGCGGTCCCTGGGAAGGGCCAGCGCCGGGTGGCAAGGTTTCTGTCCCTTGCACCGTGTCGTTTGGCCTCACGGGTCACTGAACCAGCTCCTTCCCTCTGCATCCAGTTTGCCCCAAGTGGGCGTTCGGCCCCGGCTGCTCCGAAGAGTGCCGCTGCGTGCAGCAGAACACGCAGGACTGCGACAAGAGGGACGGCTCCTGCCGATGCAAACCCGGCTACCGCGGCAAGCGCTGTGAGACGAGTGAGTGGCCGAGAAGCATTCGCGGAGCATCCCCCCTCTCTCCTCCCGCAGCCTCTTTTCCCCTAGTTATTGTTCTGGGGGGAACAGCTCAGCTCGCTTTCCACCCGCCTGAGCCTGCCTCGCCCCTCGCTGTTTAGATGAGGAGCAAAACTTGCTATCGGACTCGGTCCCGTTCAGTTAGCGCAGCCGGGTGGGAGTGCCTGCAAATGGGGGTGGTGGACGTCGTCCAGCCTGCTGCGCCCAGCTGTCGGCTGGGGAGGGTGCTGGGCAGTGCCCGTCGCCGCGAGCTGGGGCTGCCTGCTCTTCCAGGGTCCACCGAGTAACGCCAGATGCTCTTTATTTTGAATTACGACTGTTAACAGGCTGCGACCCTGGCTATTACGGGGATGGCTGCGAGAAGAGATGTAGCTGCTCTCCAGAAGCGTCCTGCGACCGAGTCACCGGAGAGTGCTGGAAGGAGTGTCCCCCCGGGTACCACGGGGAGAACTGCCACCAAGGTAAGGCAGGGGCCCTGCAAGGCAGCTCTAAGCCTGCTGTGAACTCGCGGCTCCTCCTCACGCGTACAAACTTCTTCACCAAACAACGTGAAGAGACTTGCAGAATCCCTCCCGTGCTCTCTCAGACCCCCGAGCCCACTGCGGCTGATCTAATGAGCGAGAAGCTGAAACGGCTTCAGAGCTGCCGTTCGCAGGTCTGTCTTTGTAAAACGCTGCCATCTCTTTAAAGCGGCGAGCAGGAGCTCTCATCCATAATGAATCATATGCAGAAGAGGAGAACAAGGTCTCGCTTTTTCCTGCCACTGGGGCATCTCTGCTTTTGTAGATGAAGGGGATAGATACCTACTTATCTTTTTCCCCCTTTAATGCCTTTTTAATTCCAGGCGATCGGTGCCCAGCAGAACGGTATCGTATTTTCCACTCCATTCTCTTTTCCACATTGAAAGTCTATTTGATCTGCAAGTGGAAAAGAAAATTTTGTGTTCTGTTTACATTGTCAGGATTTAAACTTCCGCCTCCTAGAGCAGTTTTCTGCCCTTCGCCTAAAGGGCCAGTTGACGGCATGGCAACTACACTGCACAAGATCCTGGGAGATAGTTGGGGTTTCAGAGAGCTTGACTTTCTTCAAACAAAGGTGTTTTGAGTGAACCTAAAGGTGGTGAGTCATTGGCACAAGGTGATGATTACAAAACAGGAACACAATTCTTGGAAAATAATACCTTGTGCCAGCCTCAGAGCTGATCAACGCCTGAAAAGCCAACCTCCCCCTGTTGTGAGGTCGTCTCCTTCTGAATCACACTTCAACCGGCTGGTTCCAACAGAAAATGCAAAAAGTAGTTGGACTCTCGAAGTCCACACCCGAAGACACGCTGCGTGAAGAGAAGACACGCTGCATTAAAAGAGGCTCACGGTGTTCAGCGTCTGAATTTTGATTCAAGCATCCCGGGACTTTCTGCACTAACTTATGTATATCCAAGCATTCCATCCACACCCACCCCAGAAATTCTAGCTATTAAGCTAATTAAGCTGCTAGCACATGATTGTCTTGCATAACACCACAGCGGATAGAACGCAGCCGGTCTGTCGGTTAGAACGAAAGCTGCAGATGCTCACAAAAAGTTCCGACGCAAGCAAGCGCTAGCAGAGCTGAGCAGCGTTAGGAGGAGCGATGCGAGCGGCTTTTGCAGGGCTCGTGCCCCCTCGCAGGGGTCCCGGCAGCCCCGGACCCCCCCGCCGCGGCGGGGTGCGGCTGCCTCCAGAGCCACGCGGCGCCTCGGCGGGCTGGGTGCTTTTGGTGGGGATATTTTTAAAAAGAATAAGAAAGGAGCTTAAGCCTGTAGGGGGGACTCACAGGAAATAACACAAATATTTGTATAGAAATAGTAGGCTCTTGGCTGTTGTTCGGATCTGGAAATTATTAGAGGGTGAAGACAAACATCTGCCATCAATTAGCAAAGAGGAGGAATAACAAAAACTCCACTGTGTCACTTGAAATCTACGCGCTGGTGTGCTTTTCCTCCGTGATTTGTGAACGCTGGTGTGTCTGTGTCTGCCGCAGCCTTACCAAACGTTGGCCTCGGTGAGCAAAAAGGACTGCGGGCACGGAGCTCTTCTGGGAGGCTCAAACAGGATCTAAGGCTCCGTGGGCCTGAGGACCACAGTCTGCACGTAATTAGCTGGCTGCTAAATTGTGTCACGGGGTACAAAGAGCAACCTGAGCTTTCTGGTATCAGCAGTACCACCCCGGCGTTCAAAGCAGAGGGAAGGAAAAGCTCTTCCTCCTCCTGCGGGCGAGGATGTTCCTTCTTTATCGCTTTACATCGATGTACCTGCTGCAAACCTTGCTGCTGCTTAAAAGCCTGGCTTCCAGATTCCGGAGGCACTCAGCCGGGGGCAGTAAAAAGCCCCCCCAGCATCTCATAGAAGTCAAGGGATGGTTTGACGGGTTTGGGGGCTGCGGACGCGGTGTTCTGCACCCCGGCACAGAGCGAGCAGGGTGGCTCGGGTCGCTGGCCGTGGGATGAGCCGGTGTGCCTCGGAGGCAGAGCGAAAGCCCACTTTTCCAGACCCGTTTGCCGGGCTGCCGGCACCTGCGGCGAGGGAGCGGGTTATTTTGCAGAATCGTATTCACAGACTGGAGACCAGTTTGGCCTCAGCCGTTGGGCGTGCGACCGGTCGCTCTGGTACAAAGAAATACTTGTTGGGAAGGGCAAGCGGCAGCAGAGATGGGATACCCAGGCAGGCAAATCGAGGCCGTGGGGTGAAGTGCTAGAGGTTGCAGGTGACCGCTGTGGATAACGGAGGGTCACATCCAGGCGCACGAGCGCGGTCTTCCCCTGCAGCGCGGGAACCGGTGGCAGCCGGGCTTTTCCTCGCGGAGCCGGCAGCATCTTCGGGATGCGGGGTCTGACGGGTGGTGGGCTCTTGGGAAAGGCACCTCGGGAGGGGACGGTTTTCACACCGCTGTTTTTGACGCAGAGTGTCCGGAGGGGACGTTCGGGGCGGGCTGCCGGCGGTCCTGCTCCTGCGGCGGATCGCCCTGCGACCGGAGCACGGGGCAGTGCCTCTGCCTGCCAGGCTGGACGGGACACGACTGCGGCCAAGGTGAGGAGGCAAGAGCGGCGAATGCGCCGAGGTAGGGATTTAGGCGTATAGCTGTTGGTTTTCTTTTGCTAAAATTCGTTTTAGAAACATCTAGTGCAATTAGAATCGCCTTCATGGAAAATTAGGAAGCATGCAGCTTTTGATGGTAAGTCTTAAACAATGGCCTCAGCTAGCTTAGCTCTGTGGCTGAAGCTGAGTGAAGTACAAGTAAACATACGCAATAAAAAAGATGAAGATGTTTTCGGTTGTTGCAGTCCTTGACATCGGAAAGGAGTCTTTCGTTACTGATGTGCATTTTTAGTTGCTTTCACCATATTACTCCTTAACTGCTGGAAAACTAGAGAATCCTAAATTAAAAAGTTTTACACGATTATACGGTATTACAGCAGCTGGAAGATATTAGTCATATCTAGATGTCCTGCTCCTAATAGTTTGACTGAGCAATAAAACCATGCATGCGCAGCGCTTACCATACAATTCGAACTGACTTTTTTCCAGGCCCTGGAGCAGCTTGGGAGCAGTTAAGCAAGGATTCTTGCCCCAGTTTTATCAGTTCTTAGCCTTTTGCTTCTCCTTTGCAACTAAAAGCAGATCTGGGAATGCTGACGAGCGTGCTGTCCGGTAGTGTGACAGCAGCTGCAAAGACCCTTTGCCAGCAACACCATTTCCTAGCGAGGAGCCCTTGTAGCTCCCCACGAGTAGATGCGAATCCAAAATTGACATGTAAGCACTGGACTAAGATCAGAATAGCACTTACCAGGGCTCACACGCTGTTTATAAAACAAACAAAGCAACGTCGTCCCCGCTAGTAGCCACATATCGCCAAACAAAAGTCCGTGCTTTGCGTGAAGCACGAACACGAACGAGAAAGGGGACGCGCTGCCGTGCACCAGAAAACGGACGGTCCCCCTTTACGCCTCGGCTGTGATCCCAACGCCTGTGTGTCCTCTCTCTCTGCCCGCGCTGCAGCGTGCCCTGACGGCCGCTGGGGCCAGGGCTGCCAGGAGATATGTCCCGAGTGTGCCAACAACGCCAGCTGCGATCCCGCCACGGGAGCCTGCCGGTGTCCGCCCGGCTATACCGGCCGCCGCTGCCAGGACGGTGAGTGCTGCCCGCCGTCGGGTCCCTCACGCCTGAACGGCTGGCTCCAGCTGGAATGAGAGCTCTTTAGGTCGACCTGGAGTAGCTGCTCTAGCGAGCAGAGCATCCAGCTACGGAGCAGGCGCTGCCCAGAGCAGGGCTTAGCACCGCGCACGCCTCCGCGGCCTCGAACTGTGGGGCACGGGCTGGGTTCTTCCCCTGAAGCCCCTCTAGTCCTACCTTCCCGGTGGTAACCTTCGCGCCCGCAGAAAGGGAGGCGAAGCCCTAAGCCCCTCGCCCCGTTCAGCCCAGAGCCGAGCACCCACGGAGGAGCGTCGGTGCTCGTGACGGCTCTGCAGAAAGACGCCGCGGTACCCGTCGGGTCTCTCGGGAGGGCAGCCCTCGCCGCGGTGTTCGAGCAGCCGTTTGCAGTTAGTCCGTCTCTGCGTTGGCAGTGTGTCCGCCTGGCTGGTTTGGCCCAGATTGCCAGCTGAGCTGCAGCTGTGGGAACGACGGACATTGCCATCCCGTGACGGGGACGTGCAGCTGCGCGCCTGGCTGGACGGGGTACAACTGCCAGAGAGGTATCGTACGCTCTTTGTTATCCATCGCCCCTAGAAAGCGCTGACCGGTGCTGTCGTTTCCTTCATTGCCATCTTCGTGCTGTCCCTCTGCCAGAGAGATCTCCCTGAAATCCTTTAGGTTTCTCCGCTCTGTCCTGCCGGTGCCGTCGGGTGCCGCTCGCCTTTCTGTCGCGGGCTTGCTCGCAGAATGAATTCACGTTATATACGTGCTAATGTAGCAGCCGGTCTCACCGTCCTGCTGAATTTTCCGAGGACCTACAGCCGCGTTTGTCCTTCTGCCCGAGGCAGCAGCTGTAGTCGATGGAAACAGCACCCCGAGGAGCAGGCAGCGCTGTCCCCGCGCCTTTGCTCACCGGAGAAGCCGAGCGGGTGGCACGCGTGCCGTTGAGGGTCGGTTCCCTCCTGTGTTTCAGCCTGCGACGCAGGTCGCTGGGGCCCCGGCTGCGCTCACACCTGCAACTGCAGCAACAGCGACGGGAGCTGCAGCGCGGAGACGGGGCAGTGCGTCTGCGACGCCGGCTACACGGGCAGCCGCTGCGAAAAGAGTAAGTGCTGCCCTGCTCGACTTTAAGCCGAGCCAAATGACGCAGATTTAGTTTTCGGGGGGGGGGGGGGGGGGGCAAAGGCATCGCACAGGCAGGCCAGGAGGCTTCTGCCTTCTCCCCATAGAGGGAGATGGGGAAGCTGTGCTGGAGAATTCTCCAGCAGTGTTTCTCCGTTCAGTCACAGAAATTCGGTCCCCGTGCCCCGTCTCTGATGTCGCCAGCCCTGCCCTGTCCTGAGGGTGGTTGGGTGACGTGGGCGCACGTCTGTAAGGGGCAGGATAGAGCCCGCTGGTCGTTACAGAGCAGCAGCCGCCAGATACCGTCATTGCCATTCGGAGCCTGAGCTGCTGCCTTAGCAGAGCTTCCCGGGGACGCCAGGAAAGGACAGGCTCCTCAGTCTCGTTTGCTTCTGCTTGCCAGAGTGCCCTGAAGGATGGTTTGGGCTGAGCTGCCGGCACCGGTGTCAGTGTGACAACGGGGCTGCCTGCGACCACGTCAGCGGGGCCTGTACTTGCAGCCCGGGCTGGCGAGGAACCTTCTGCGAACACGGTAAGTACCTTCGCGGGAGGACCCAGCGCTGTCAGCGGCTCCCACGGACCACGGTCTCCTTGCCAGCGGGGTCAGCAATCCTTGTCTGGCTTTGCTATTCTGTTGCAGCGGAGAGAATCCCTCGGGATGGTGATGGGGAAAACCGCGTGTCCACAAGCTGCTAAGTCTCTGGTTTTAATTCTGAAGGGAAAAGGTCTAGGAAAAAAAAAAAGACTAACGAAATGTAAACGAGGAGTAAACGCACAGCTGCCTTGGTTGCCCGTGTGTGTACGCAGGTTGCACACGGGGTCTTGGAGCAGCCTCTCCAAAGGGTCCCTGGTGCAGGGTTCTGGCTCCCCCACCAGCCTGCTCGGTCTCGTGGTGGTCAGAAACCTAATGCCATTGCTCTTCTGATCCCCCACAGCTTTGTCCTGCACCTTGAATGTCCGTCGTGGACACGCATCCAATATTCTGCTGCCCTGCCAGGGGGAGAGAGCCATTAACAGGGGGCTCTCACACTGGCGCGGCATTTTATTGGCGAAAGAGGCCACCAAGAGGCATCTCTTCTCTGCTGGGAGATTTCCAGCTCTCTGTATAGGCATTTTGTGGGGACTCCTCCTTTGTTTTCCGCAGCCTGTCCTGATGGATTTTACGGACTGGAGTGCCGGCAAGCCTGCGACTGCCTGAACGGCGCCCGCTGCGACCATGCAACGGGCCAGTGCCACTGCCCCCCCGGCTGGGACGGTCCCCGCTGCGGCCAGCGTAAGTGTCGCTGCAGCCTGGCACCCGCCCTCTGCGGCTGGGGATGGGATGGGATGGGGTGGGATGGGGTGGGGTGGGGTGGGGTGGGATGGGATGGGGTGGGATGGAGCGAGGCAGGAGCAGCCCTCCACAAGGCACTCAGGAGCCCTCGCCATCTCTTGCGCTGCTAGGTCATAGAGCCCAGAAGTTTAGGTGTCTGTTCTCCACGTGTGATTTTTTTCTGCATGGAAGTTAATTCTGTGCGTCAGAGAAGTATTCAGTTTCGGAGAGGGACTGGGGGTCTCTGGTGGAGCACGTTGTTATTGACTGTAATGAGGGCTTGGGCATCCGGCAAAACAGTTCCCTAAGAGATAAAATGATGGTGAAGATAGTTACACTGTCCGTGTTTGGATGTCAGCCGCCTGTAGAATACAGCTGTTATTTCCCCATAGCACCATAAAAACCAACTTACTTACACAGCCGTCCAAAGCAGCCGCGCACCAGTGTGGGTTCCTCTCCCAGATGGATGGTTAGTAGGAGCCTGGTTGATGCAATTCATACCTGCTGCCTAACCGTTTTGCCTGCTTCTGCTCTCACGAAGCGTGCCAGGAGAACAGGTACGGCGAGAACTGCAGCCAGACATGCAACTGTTTCAATAACGCTACCTGCAACCACGTCAGCGGCCGATGCCTCTGCGCAGCCGGGTGGACGGGACCCACGTGCCAGCAAGGTAACGCACCTTACGGTCGCTTCCCAACCCGGACTGTCTGCTTCCTCTGCCAGCGTGCGTTAAAAATGCCGTTTCTCAGGGTGGGTCGGAGTTTTAGATGGAGTAGCAACTACAAAAAGCTGAGACAGTACCATAGCAAGGCCAGCTTGCAACTAAGATCGTCCTTTGCTTCCTGAGTCGGTCGCAAAGAGAGAAGCCAAGAGGTGACCTTGTCCCAGAGCACCAGAAATTGCAGTTTCGTAGCGGCACACAGAGTAACAGCTCGATGGTCCACTGCTCTGAGCATTCAGGCACCAAGTCAGCGATGCCTCTAGGCACGGCTTGGTGAAACTGTGCACAAGAACAGTTTTTCATGCGGTTAAATGGCTTTTTTTCTCTGCCAAGCCCTGACACTCTCTGGGTCTAGGAGAGGGGGATGTTCTGCAGCTCAGAACCAAAGGCGCTGGCTACCAACCGAGCGTCTCTCCTGGCTGCTGAACTCACCCGACCTTTTTTCTTTGGTGTATTTTCCACCAGCAGCGCTAAGAAGGCTCTGAAGAGATGAGGCGCCCAGTGCCCTGTGTCATCACTGCCTCTTGCCTGAGCAGGCTAAAATACCGAATGTCTTTATGCGGGCAGCTGAGCAGCCTGAGGATGTCGTTGGCTCCTCTCCCTGCAAGCAATAACAGCTTCGTTTTATATCAGGCCGTCCACCTATGGCTCTTGGCAGGCTACCAGCGGCGTGGTGTTTGCCTTCGGAGCTGTTTTCTGACTGTTCGCCCTGGTTTTCCCGCAGCGTGCCCGGTGGGTTTCTACGGGACGAGCTGCCGCCAGCGCTGCCTCTGCCAAAACGGTGGCACGTGTGACCCCGCCACGGGGCTCTGCGCTTGCCTCGAAGGATGGACGGGGCTGGCCTGCGAGCTGGGTGAGTACCGGTGCTTCGGCAGTGCCGAGAAACGGCGCCTCCGGCACAAGCTTGTCCCGTTTCGGCCTCGTTTTCCTCGGAAGGCAGGCTGCGTTCGGGCAGGCGGGGGGGTCGGGGCGGCGTTTCACCCTGTGCCCCCTTCCCAGAGTGCGCGCAGGGACGGCACGGGGCGGACTGCCGGCAGCGCTGCGAGTGCCGTCACGGGGGGCTCTGCGACCGCCAGAAGGGCCACTGCGTCTGCCAGCCCGGCTGGACGGGCGAGAAGTGCGAGAGCCGTAAGTGGGGCAACAAGGTGGGGGGGGGTCCTGACCGCGGGTACCGCGTGCTGCGTCAGTGCCCCGCTGCGGCACAAGGGGGGGATCTGGGGGGGCTTTAAGCAAAAAGAGATAAAATTTGGATTTCAGCGCTGCAGAGAGAGCTCGCGGGTGCCGGGATTCTGGCTGCGTGCCCCGGGTTTGCCTACCGCTGTGCTTTCCGCTTTCCCTAAGGCGGTGGTGTATACTGGTGCACCAGCGCCAGTGGGAAGGGGCTGGGGTTCCCAAAAGCACAGGTCCCCGGCCACCAGCGCAAAGCCGCAGGCTCCGAGCAGGGCAGCGATCCCCCTGTCCCACTCCCTGCACGGTGAAACCAGAATGCCAAGCGAAGATCTTCTTCTGTTCCATTTATTTTAAGAGTAACAGAAGCCCATCTCCTTTCCATTGTTTCTTCTGCTCTTCCCTGCATGGCCTGATGGCACTGACCCTAAATGCCTGCCTTCAGTCCTAAGCCCCAGCAAATAATTACGTTTGTCATTCGGCAGGCTCCTGTGTTCACCTTATCTTTAAAGGTAACACACACATACCCTGGCAATCCCTTTACTATGAGGAAGTGTTGAAAAGGCTATTGGCCCTACTAAGAGCAGCAACAGGGACTTGCATCGAGTATCAGGAAACCAAGAAGAGATCCACAAGCTTCTTCCCTTTCAGGGGTCACGGCTCCTCAGCCTGGCATATTCCTCACATTACGGTGTAAAAGACACGCCTTACTCCAATGCCATTACTTGTCAGCGGAATTCTGGCCGTAAGGGAGCTGCCCGCTGAAGCTAGGTCTACCGTCAGCCTCACCAAAGTGCTCTCTGGTTTTCTGCCTGGGATTGTCTCTGTTTACGGCGGCTGTAAAACAGTTTGGCTGGCAGCCGAGCTTTGGCCACAGAGTCGGACCTGCAGCCCACCTCGCCGGCCGAGGGCGAGCAGCCGCATTCTGCTGCATCCTCAGGCACGTCGTCCCCTCCCAGCATCGCATCACACACGCTTCCAAAACCCCACACCGAGACCAGCAGCAAGGTCCCTCGTCACGAGGCAGCGTTAAACTGCCAGGGTGGCAATTACGAAGGACGGGCAGGGGGAGGTTTTACCTTCCAGGTAAAAAACCACAACCTGTGGTTGTGGCCATCACATCCCGGGGACTTTTCCTGCCTCACCCTGGCCCCGGTTGCTTGACCCGAGCTCACCCGCGGGTTCACTTTTATAATTTCTGTCAACATAAGTTAATTAAAAAAACCCACCCGCAAATGCAGAAATTGTAAGATTTTTTTCTCTTAAAAAAGCTGGAATCCTTGCCTTGGCTTCCCACAGAGCTCTATTTCAGACTGCGTGTACGTGCAAGTGTCTGCCCAGCTGTGCACAGTGCAGCCACACGCTCACCACAGCTGCATCTACAAACTTGGCCCTTGCATGGACAAGCAACCTGTTTGGACGGCTGTATGGGACTTACTGATTTTTTTGCATTCATTCATGAGGCAGCAGTGAAAATGGGGTCCGTAGATTTTGCGCCTGCAGCGCTAACTTCTGCACAGTTCTGGTACCGCACACGTTTTGTTTTGCAGCTGCTTTAGAAACCAGGTGCTTCTATGACAACAGAAGAAGCAACAAAACTAAATGATTGCTGCCGTGATCAAAATATACTGTGCTGGCACCCAAGTCTCACTAAACAGTGCCAGGATAACACTTCCAAAACCACGTGGTGCAGTTAGAGAGCGCCTTTCTTTAGGTGACCGCCAGCGGTACACCTCATGCTCGGGTACCCTGAGCGGATTTGACCGGTGATGCTGCCGGGATACTCGCGCTCCTGCACTCAGGGGCAGCGGGCACGCGTTTGGGTCCGGGCCGTGGGGCGATTTCCCCCGCCATACGTGCCGTGGGGGGAGAGAGGGACCGATGCTGCCCATCACCACCGAACCAAAGGCAAGAGTGGTCCTAAGCTCCAGCCGCGCCGCTTGCCGGAGCGATAATACCTTCGCGGGCTGGCAGAGGCCACCGGTCTTGTCACAGCACCGCTCTGGCTTGGCAGGACCGAAAGGGGCAGAAATAAAGCGAAGCGTGTGCCTACAGAAACCGCAGTGAACCAAAAGACCCACGTCACCTTGTGTAACTTGTCGTCTCTCCCCTGTTTGCATCTCTGAAGCTTGTCCGGAGGGGCTGTTCGGGGCACGCTGCGAAGAGCCCTGCGACTGCGGGGACAACGTCTCGTGCCATCACGTTACTGGCGCTTGCGATTGCCCCCGTGGCTGGAGGGGCCGGCGCTGCGAGAAAGGTGAGACGGCATCCCTTCGGCGGCACGGCGTCCGGACGCCGCCGGGTACGTCCCTGGCTCAAGGGAAACCGAGGCTCCTTCCAAAGTCTGCGAAGGAGACAAACTTCCTTTTTAAATAGGAGCTACAAGTCGCAGCAAAGCATTTTGAGGAGCTGACAGCCTGCCCTCAAAGAGGCTTTTGGGTTGCGGCAAAAAACGCTGTCTACCTGGCTCAGCGCCGCGTGCGGGAGCCGGGCGCCGAGGGCAGGAGCAGGCCCTTGGGCTCTAATGCCTTTCGGGCGTTAACGATAACTTGAAAGCCCGTCAGGAGACTTACTGCTCCTTGCTTGTTTTTTCCCACAGCCTGCCTGCCGGGTTCGTTCGGGAAGAACTGTGCCAGCCGCTGCGCCTGTGCCCTGGGAGTGCCTTGCGATCACATCACCGGCCGGTGCGGCTGCCCGCCAGGCTTTACAGGCTCTGGATGTGAAAAATGTACGAGGAGGGGAGCGATCCTCTTACAGTTCTGCTGACGGGCTCCGGGAACATGATGGGTCAAGCAATTGCTATGTAAAATAGAGGGGGAAAAAATTAAAACGAGGAAAAAAAAACCAAACCCAACAGCAGGCTGTGCCAAGGAGCAACTCACATTTTGGCAGCTGGGTACATGCCCGCAGAATGTTAGCAAAGCACAGGGAGCCAAGAGGGAAATCAGAGCTATGTATTTATCCAGAGGATTAGCAATAAATCAGTATTAAAATGAGCTCCTGTGGGTACAAGCAAGTCTGGAAGAGACACAGGCATGTGAGCACATTCCTCACCCAGAGGGCAGGGGTGTATTTGCGATGTCTGTGTGTGCGAGGGTGGAGGCTTGCGGGAGGAGAAGGGTAGGTAGGGCTAGCATTGCAAAAGGCATCTAATGCCTTTAAGTACTCAGTTTTCTTTTCAATCCAAGTCTTTCCCGGAGTCAAGGAACCACTTGGGTGCAGGTGCCTTTGCTTTTTGTGTGGCAGAGAACTCTCACTGTCACAAAAGGCTTCCTGAACCCTAGCTTAAAATAAAAAGGGGAAAAAACCCAACCTTGCACGGAGGGGTGGGCTAGCTCCCGCTAAGCGAATCTGAGTCGCCCTGGTGCCCTCTCTCCTGACAGCCTGCCTGCCAGGGACCTTCGGCGAGGACTGTGGTCAGATCTGCCAGTGTGCCGGGGCCACCCAGGAGTGCCACCCGGTCACCGGGGCTTGTGTCTGCGCCCCCGGCTTCCACGGTCCCACCTGCCAGCTGGGTGAGTCCGCGCTCGGTTCCTCTTCTCCCTCGTGGTCCTTCGCAGGTTGCTGCCCGAGGCTGCGGCGAAAGCACGGTGCCGGTGCCGGGAGCGCCGGCGGTTTCGGTGCGGAGCCGTCGCCCCCGGCGCGGGGGACGGCGCTGGGCTGACCGCTGGAGAAACCTCAGCTCGGGGAGCAGCCAGCTCGCTGGAGCGGCTTCACAGCACAGGTTCTCCTGGGTTGTCTTTCCTGGTTTCTTGCCGTGGTCACCCTTGTCCTCGTTGGTGTGGCTGAGGTCTGTTTTTTTTCTCTTCTTAACCCTTGCCCGGCTCTTGCGGCTTGGGAGCTGAGTGTGTCCGGGCAAGTGTTCTCTTGCTGCCTCGTCCAAGCCTGTCCCTGTACGCAGCGAGGCTCTGACCTCCGCGGTGCCTCTCAATGACTAATTTGCAAGTAGGAGTTCACGTAAACAAAACATCGCTCTCATCTGTGCTCAGGCCGGGGGTTTTGCCATTTTCCTTTTGAATTGTGGGATATTTACTAGCGCTATCATCAGCAGAGAGGTTCTGAACAGCCCGAAGCTCCTTGGCGTTGTCGCTTGTTTGCCATGAGATGACTTTAAAGTGCTTTCTGGGATTTTCTTCGGTTCCTGCCAACCAGCCAGAGCCTCAGAGCAGCTGTCCTGCACCTCAGCCTGCGCTGCCGGGAGGGCAGAGGCACCCGAGCAGGGCTTGCAGGAGCTTGTGTTATCTGTGATATTTGGGTTGCACCTGACACAATCAGCTCGTGGATGGGATGCAAGTGTGCGAGCTGCATGCCCTTGGCATGTTGCTGTAGCTGGTTGGCTCCTAAGCGCGTGCTTTGGAGCAGCTCGGTGCTACAAAGCGGATCAGAAACCTGTCGACTGCGCCAGCCTGGCACAAACCCACTTCCAGCAGAGGCTTCCTCGGATGAAATGGCTGTATGAATCCACACGGTGGATTTTTCCAGGGTGTTTGGACCTTGTTCTTGTCTCGTTAGGCACCGAGGCCGTTGTTTCTGTTGTTTCTGCAGAGTGCTCCCCTGGGTGGTACGGCCGCAACTGCGAAATGCCGTGCAAGTGCAAGAACGGGGGACTGTGTGACATTACCACAGGGATGTGCCACTGCCCGGCCGGCTACATCGGCGCTGACTGCGGTACCGGTGAGTGCCCCGGCCAGCCGGAGGGGACGCGAGCTCGCAGGAGGTGAACGGTGGTAGGGGCGAATCCCGCACACAGCCGGGTCCTGACCCTGCGTTTGATGAGGAGGGTTGCACTGACTGACTCCTGCCTCGGCCCTTCGGCAGAAAAAGATCTCCTTGTCTCACTTTACAACCTGCGCTGTCGGCGATGCCCTCCCTGCTTCAGGACGGAGGCTGGCGTACGTAGTGCCAGCCGTGCTGTGGGAATGCAGCTGCAGCGGGTCTCCTTTGCTGTCTGTCTTAACTACGGGAAGGTTTTCTCGCTCCGTTTGGTTCGTGCCAAAATGCTTTCTCTGCTATGAAGGGCCTGACACATCAGCCTTCGCATCATGCCATCGCTGTATTGCTGTCTCTCTGCTAAAAATGCTTCGCTCCTCCAGCAGAAGGAAACCTAAAAGCTCTTCTTTTCCTGGTCTGCCAGCCACGCTGCGTGCTAGCGACGGGGCCGCCGACTCCTCCGGCCCCCCCGTTGCTTCGCTCAGGGGCCATGGCCAAGTTTTTCCTCTCCAGCCATCAAACGTAGCCAGCTGTGCTTTGGTGGAACCAAGGCAGCTCAAAGTTTTCCTCCCACCAGGGTGTCCTGCTGGGCGCTACGGCAAGGACTGTGCACGGGTGTGCTCCTGCGGGGAAGGCGCTACCTGTCACCCCATCACCGGGGACTGCGTTTGCCCACCAGGAAAAGTTGGTCCCACCTGTGAGCAAGGTAAATAAATATTAGCTGCAGGGCCGTGCGTCAGGACAAACAGGCATTTGAGGCGGTGGGCTGGAAAAGGTCCTGAGTGGGAACCGATTTCCTTACCCTGAGTCCTCCGCCTTGGGCGCTCCTGCCCGAACCACGGCACGGTCCGTGTGCCCGCTGCCACTGCCTCTCGTCCCGCAGGCTGCGAGGAACACCGGTACGGGGTGGGCTGCCAGCAGACCTGCTCCTGCCGCAACGGGGGGCTGTGCGATGCAGCCGACGGCTCCTGTTTGTGTGCGCCCGGGTGGACAGGGAAATCCTGCGAATTAGGTAAACCTGGCTTGGATGCGTTGCCCGACACTGGCCCCATAACCGTGGAGCTCGCTCGGTCTGGTTCACACCGGGTCCGGTTTCTGTTACCCCACCTGTGCCCGTTCTGCCTTATCACGTCACGGCCCTCTGAAGCGCAGGAGCGGGGCCGGAGCCGGCTCTCCGGCCGCTGAGCAGCTCCGCTGCCGCATTTTGCCCGCAGAATGCCCGCCGGGAAGGTACGGTGCCGACTGCCAGCTCCGCTGCGCCTGCCTGCACAACGCCACCTGCGACCCGGGGACGGGCGCCTGCCGCTGCTCCGCGGGCCGCTACGGACCCCTGTGCGAACACAGTGAGTTGCGGCAGCGGAAACACTTTCAGCTTTGCGACGGGGGGGTTGTTTTCTAAATTTTGTCCGGAGAGCAGGACCGGAGGACAAAGGCGTGACCCGCTGCAGTCGCACGCGTGGCTGGGTGCACCGGTGGGCTCCTCCTTTCTTACTGGTGTTCACAGCGAACCCTTCCCAGGTAGCAGAAGTAGTCGCAGAGAAGGTAATTTCTATTCTCTCCATGAGACCGCTGGGTACAGAGGTGCCGTTCCAAGGCAGCCGGGCACGCACATCACCGCCGCGCAGCTTAGCCTTGGGTAGCCAAGAAAAGGCTTCGGAGCCGAACTGCTGTGTTCTGCAACCCAGGTTCACCGCAGAGAACAACCGCATGCACTTGGGCGCTTCTCGGGAAGAAAGGCTCGCTGCTTCTCTCTGGTGGGCTGATGGAGGCTTTGCTGCAGAGGCCGTCTAGTTCAACCCACGCGCGTTAACTTAACGAGCTCTCCGCCCGGCTCCATCCCAGGTTGTCCCCCGGGTTTCCACGGAGCTGGCTGCCGGGAACGCTGCGACTGCGAGCATGGAGCAGGCTGTGACCCGGCCACCGGTCGCTGTCGGTGTCCCGCCGGGCTCCACGGCGAGCGCTGCCAGACAGGTAACGCCGTCCTCCTCCGGCTTCCCTCGGAACAGGCGGGAGCCTGCGGCGCGGTCTCGTTGCACGTGTGCCGTATCTCACCTCTCAAAACAGGCTGCAAGGAAGGAACGTACGGCGAGGGCTGCCAGCAGCTCTGCGACTGCGCCGGCGATGTGCCCTGCCACCCAGCCACCGGGCGCTGCCTGTGTCCCCCCGGGAAAACCGGCCCCAAGTGCGGATCAGGTGAGTTGAGCCACGGCTTGGGAAGGTGAGAAAGGGGACCGTGCAAGAGGGGCATTGACCGTAGGCTAGAAGCCCGGTCCTGAAATGGATGCAAAACCCCTCTTGTTGGAGCTGAAATCTCGTGGAAGGGGGCTTGCCTTTTTGTGTGTGTCCCCTCACCGAGTAAGAGGGCATCCGAACAGCGCTAGTCACCTCTCCAGCCTCTATTTGTAGTCCGATCTCAATGCAAATGCTCCCCCAGCCTCCAGTGCCCTCGTATTTGGATCGCCAGAGTCAGAAGGCTGAGGGTCAAACGCAGAAGGAACACCTCGTTGGCCTCGGCGTGCTGCGATGTTCTGTAATACCAGAGCGCAAGAGCAGGCTGGGGTGGAGGGGGGGAAGGCAAAAAGCTCTCTCTGCCTTATCTTGCGCTCGGCCACCACTGCAAGCGCTGCCCGTTGCACAGCGGGAAACGTCTCAAGCATTTCTGCACGGCCGCTGAACCCGCAGCAGTCTAAAAAAGTGCCTCTCTGCCCCCCCCCAGACTGCCGGCCAACCGAGTACGGCCCCGACTGCAGCCTGCCCTGCCAGTGTGCCCCCAGCAGCTCCTACTGTAACGCTCAGAACGGGCAGTGCCTCTGTCTGAACGGGTACACGGGACCGACGTGCCGGGAAGGTAACGTATAGGCGCCGTGCCCCAGTGGGTACCACGCGGTGGGGGAATCCTAATGCAGAAGCGACTGCTGCGGGGGGGGGGATGCTGCGGCAGCCGTGCTCGGGCTGGGGCTCGTGCCCTGGCGGGTTGGTTTTGGTAGCGGTGCTATCGACTAAAACCAATTACGTGGTGTAGCCTCTTCCCGAGGCCCTCATTTGGTATGCTTTGTTCACCGTCACCCAGCCGCGAGGGAGGTTTTATGAAAATGCAGGCTGCGTGCTGGCAGTGCTGTGAAAATAAAGCTATTTAGCAGCCTAGCCCCAAACGTGCCGGCGGTAAAGCCAGGACACAAAGCGCGCTCTTTTCTGCGTACCCTGGAACCAAACGATCCCGTGCACCGCCCACGGTGGAAAAAAACCCCCACGTACCTTGTTTCTGCCCAAACCGTGATTGAACCCGTTGGCTGAGAGCAGCTCCCCCGTGGGTGCTGTGCAGCGGCAGGAGGGTCTGCCTTGCTTTGCAGGTGGTGCGCCTCGTCTGCTGCCGGCCGAGCACCCCTCCTCGGTCCCAGGTCAGTACCAGACCCCGACAAGCCCCTTATTGCACACCGCGGCTGCGGGCACCCACCTAAAACTGCTGCTCCGACGTGAAGCAACGGAGCCTGGCTGCGGGCACGAGCAGCCGCGCTGGAGCATCAGCCCTGCAGCGTCTCCGGTCCAGAGCCGACACGGCGCACGGCGTAAGGACTGACCTGTCCCGGTTTCCCTTCCAGTTCTGCGGTCCCCGGAGCCCACCGGGTCACCTCCGTCCCAGGGGGGGCTCCAGCCGGGCGAGCACTAGGTCCCGCAGCTGCCGGTGCCCTCGGTGCGGCCAAGCAGCCACCCGAAGAAGCCAACGACCCATTCGACGAACTCGTTTACGAGCCACGTGAGCGGTCATCGTTTCCCCCGACAGCCTAAGCTGCTGCTTTTGGAGTTGTCCGAGCGAGGCTGAAGCGCCGAGCGTAAGCAGTCCGTCACGACGGCGCGGGCTGGACTCCGGGCACGCCACGAGGGCGAGCACGCCGACGCCGGCGCGCGTCCTCGGCCGGACACCAGCGGGAACAGTTCAGAAGCGATCGCTTCTGGTCGGCGGACTTCGATAGCTCGTGGCAAATTGCTGGCCTTCATCTTTTGGGTGCTGGGCTTGGGGAGGGGGCTGAAATTACGGTCCAAAGTAGGTATTTATGCAACAATATTTATGGGAAGGTGTACAACAGCGTCATCAGAACTGATGGCTGAACGTGCCCGGCTCTCCTGACATAGTGCCTCCTGCAGAAGTACCACCTTACTTGAATTTTTTTATTTTTTTTTAATTTGCATTTGCAATGGTCTTTTACTGTAAATTATCATCTGCCGTGGGGACATGGCGTTGGGCTCTAGCACTTACTTACCACGCCGCCTCTGCAGAGCCGGTGCCCGCAGCCCGACCCTCCCCGTCAGCACGAGTCCCGGTTTGCATTTCCAGCGACAGGCGATTCCTCCCTCGCCGACGGTGCGGTCTGCTCTCGGCAAGCTTTGCAGGGGGTCAGGAGCAAAACTCCTGCTCTTCATAGCAGGAGTATATCAGCCCGCTTGAGCTGCCCACATCACTTGCTCCACCGAAAAGCAAGCCTAAATTAAGTGTAATAATCAAGGATCCTGTGAAATAATTAAGTGTAATAATCAAAGATCCAAAGACACAAAGTTCTCGCATGATCCGGTAAACACAAATCCCTATTTAAACGTTGTCGCCCCAACCCTGGACCCTGCGTTATTTTTCCGTTCCAGTTGAACGCAGGAGCTGGGAAGGGTTCGGAGGCAGGAGGAACGGCCGGGAGGCTGCGCGGCCGCAGACGGCTCCCGGCTCGGCAGCGAGCGCGGCGTCACGGCAAAGCCGCGGCTGCCACCGGCAGCGACGGGGAACGCCATCGCCCCGGCAAGGGTCCCGGGCCAACAGCCTGCCCGAGCCAGGCCCCGTCATCTATTTGCACAAGGCTCTCGGGCAAATAGAGCCCGAGAGCCGACAATTGTCAAAAGCAACCAGGCTCTGCGAAGGAGATGGGACCTTCCCGTCCCAGCACATCTGCCTCTGCTGCTGCTGCTGCTGCTGCAGTCCAGCCCTGCCCAGGCGCTTGGCCTTTAAATTATTCCCACAGGGGCCAACTGAAAATAATAAAAGAATTGTCTCTTTTCCTGATGGAATTTATTTTAATCTGTATATAACTTGTAATTTGTTGCTAATTCTTTCCTTATTTTATTTCTTCCTTAACAGTATTTTTTGCATTAGGTATCATTATTGTGAAGAAATAATGTTAATATAAGTACGTAGTGAAGGACCAAAATTGTGTAATTAAGGTCGTATGTCGTATGATTGATAACCAGGGAGTAGGAAGATTTTGTCCACGTGCCAAATGACCCCGATCAATCCCGCTAGTCGCGCTGCCGATTCTCCAGACAATCATATGTTTTGTTACCTTTGCCTTGAAGCGACCCTCGCGTTAGACGAAGGTTTCTATTTATTTCCTCGGCCGGCTGGAAAGCAAACGCAGCCCCCGCCAGAAAGCGAGCGGCCCCTGCCACGCGCCCTTCCACCGCGCCGGCGAGCGATGCCACCGCGCTGCGTGTCCCACCGGCACCGAGGTGCAGGGAAGCGGTCTGCCTCGACGGCCCTGCTCCAGGCGAGCCTGCCCTTAAGCATCGGGGTAAATCAGTCCCGTCCCGTTCCAGCACAAAAACCTGACCTGCGGCTCCGTGGCTCCCAGCACCTGCCCGGAGTAAGCTGGACATCTGAGCACGGGACCGCAGCAGCCCTGCATCTATGGGGTTTTTTTTATACCATGATTTTTTTTCCTGTTCTTACTTCTTAATTTGCTTCCTCTTTTCATGTAGCTAGTGTTTCTCTTTTTGGACCCCATCTCCTCTAATTTAGCACTGATGAAAAATTTTAATTCTTCCACAGTTAAGAGAAATAAACAGAAAGCCTCACTGAATTTCTACTTATCTTGTCTCGCTCAGTCAATTACACTCGAAATGTGCTGCAACTGGCAGCAGATTTTTAGTCAGCTATTCCGAAGGACGGTTCCCGAGATGTGCAGATGTTGAGAGCAAGCAGAGGCCAGGACGGTGCTGCCAGCAGAAGGAAGCTTTCATTTTAGAGCTCATGGTGGGGCAACCTGGCTTCTTGGCATCAACCCGCCGCGGAGCCGTCGTGCTCAGGGACACCCATCGCCACTAACAGGTTAAACACAGGGCCCCACCGGTGCTGCCGACATCGCGTGCGGTTCCCTTTCGGGCAAGGAGAACGCGCCTTTCACTGGGATCCAGGAATTTATTGTTAATCCAATTAATGCTTTAACAGTTTAATCCGAACAGACACGTTACAACAACGGTGCCCCTGTGAACCCAAAGCCAGGCGGCGCGCGGAGCCGCCTCACCCCGACGTCGTAGCTGCCGTATCCCCTCCACGAGGTGCAACCGGCCGCGCATCGCAGAGCCGCCGGCCGAGCCGCCCGGCCCCCTCTCCTGCCGCTGCCCCGAACTCCCTGCGGCATTAAACACCCGACCCACCCAAAACCCCAGATTCACGCTGCTCAGCTACGGCAGAAGCAGCACCCTGCCTCAGCCCCCTTCGTTAATCACTTGTCGGTGCCAATTCTGGGGGAGAAGGGGAGGAGAGGGGAGCGCTCTGCCTCGGGAAGGCTGAGGTTTGACCCTCCATCGCTACATCCCTCTCCAGGGGGGCTGATCTCCCACCTTGTGCCCCGGCACATCCACGTGCCCACCTCGGGAGACGGGACAGGCAGCCGGGAGCTGCAGCATCGCTCCTCTTCATGCTCCCGGCTTGCTCGTTTGGTGGGACTTGCGAATCGCTTCCCTCTGGCTGGAGCATCCCATTTTTGGCGCCCGAGCTGACTCCATGACAACAACTCCGACTGCACCAGCCTCCGGCACCTGCTAATTTAGCAGGGGACTGAAAGGTGGTGGGCATCACCTCACCCTGCGGAGGTCAGAGCTGTGCTCAAAAGAACTGAGAATGCTTGGGGGGGGTGGGGAAACAGAAGGGAAGGAAAAAAAAAAAAAGAGGAAGGAAAAATTGGGTCAAGGAATAAGCCCAGCATATAAATTTCAGTTCCTAAAAATTCTTGATTCAGGTTTGCTCTCCCTACGCCCCAGGCCTCCCCACGCAAGGTGTGCAGCCGCTGCCAGCAGGCGCCGGCCCAGAAATCGGCAGGGAAAGAGACGGCAGCACGAGGCCTTCACAGAGCCCAGAACGCAGCCGCAGCCTTTTCAACTTGAGCCAACGCCTTGGCTGGCTCTGGAAGCCCATTCCAGGTCATTAATATTAGCGTCGGCCAGGAGCGCTCGGATGCCGGGTCTCGCGTTAATTAGCTGCTGTCACGGCCGCTACACAAACCGGTCCCGAGCGATAAGATCTGCTGCCCGCGACCGCTCGAGACAAACGAAATTCAAGAAGAAAGGCTCTCCCGCGCCCTTCTCGCGACGGGCTCGGTCCGCAGAGGTCCAAAGACCCCCTGAAAGAAGTCACGAGAGAGGCGTCTTCCCTCGGCCGCCAGCCTACACGTCGGTCTCTATCCGCAGCCGCTCCATCCGGCGGACGTTGCATTCCACCGCCGCGCGGCTGGTGATCTGCCGGGCGCAGGACTGGGGAAACCAGCCCCGTTCACCGTCCCTCAGCCTCTCCCCCCAGCACCAGCCTAGGAGGAGAACAGAGCGGGTGATGAAGGACGACGAAGGGCCACGGCTCCCGGGGACGCGCGTGGAAGGAGAGGGCCGCCCGCTCCCCTTCCCACCGAGGTGCCAGCTGGAGGCATCCAGGGAAAGCTTTGCAAGGGAGGCGGTTTCTCATTTACCGCCTGTTCTGGGGCTTATTTCCCTCCCTTCCCGGGTCTCTGCTGCTGGCTGCCACGGGAGTCACTGGTAAGGAACGTGGCAGTGCCACCTCCGTCAGCCTCCGGGGACCCGCCGTCGTCTGCTGGGACACAGCACCAGCCAGCGACACGGACCCCACCGGCAGCTAGGGCTTCCCGGAAGCTTCTGAAAATTGCTAAAATCCCGGTTCGCTGGCATCACTGAAGCTTTTTCCCCCGCCCACGGTAAGCCTTCCCCGGCCGCAGCTCCCCACGCGCCGACCCTTACCGTCCTCTCCGCCCAACACCAGGACGACATCAGCCTGCTGCAGGGAAATCTCGTCCGCCTGCTTAGCCAGGTAGGCGCGGGTTATCTCCACTTGGCTCAGATCTGCAGAGGACAACGGACGGCAGGGACCCAGTGAGACGGCACGGCCGGCAGCCCGGCACGCGTGGCCGGTGGCCCTGCCCGGAGGTGGCCCCCCCCGGGGCTGGGCAAGCTGCTCCAGCCCAGCCTGGCTGCCCACCCCGCCGGCTCCGCAGCAAGCCGTGCTCCGGACCCCGCCGGTCCCTGCCCCGCATCTCTCCAGCTGCCCCCTCCAAGCACGTGGGGAGGAGAAGCCGAACCTCTTCTTACTGACAGCCGGAGGCATCCCCGGAATTTCACTCTGCCTCCTGGCAAACATATTGAAGGTTTAGTGTGAACGATAACTAAATAGGAGGCAACTCCTAACGAGCAAGGCGTGGTACCCTGAGTTCTCCACCGACACACGTCCTCAGCTCCTTCTCCACCAGGAGCGGATAAAACCAGGTAGAAACCTGTGCCTGCAAATGCTCAGGCTCTAGCGCAACCGCTAACCCCCGCAGAGCCAGGCCGGACCTCCCGCATGCCGGTACCTCCTTTAGGAGTGGTGTCAGGCTTTTCCTTTTCTCTGTGCATCAGCGCAGCCATCCACCGGGCCCGGTCACTCCTGGCAGAGGGAAAGCCCGTATTACCAAGAAAGCCGTAGAGACGGGATGCCGGCAGTAGCTGGGAAACTTCCAGCAGGATAAAGGCTTTCAAGGGAAGTCAGGCTGGACAAGCATTTGATCAGAGCATTCACCGTAAAGGTATTCAGAAGCGGTACACACCACCCAGCCGCTTTGCTTCATTTCAACAGGGGAAGCACTATGTGGGAATTATAAGGGAAATCTAAGCGAGAGAAAGGAACAGAGCAAGGGAAGAAGCCCCCGCAGGTCCCCCTTTCTGGGAGGAGGAGCGGGGAGGGAAAGGGTGCTTCGCAGAACCCTCACGGGGATGTCCAAGGCACCAGTTTATCCCACAAGCAAGAACGCGCGCGCCCTGTGAAATCCCACCGGGCCACTCACAGCGTCTCTGCCGACAGCACGATCTCCTCCCGCCTGCCCTCGCTGTCCTTCTCCATCACCACCCGGAGCAGATGCCCACCGGCCGCGCCGCGGGCCGTGCCGCCGCTCCCGGTCTTGCCGGGAGGAGGGGAAGGCGGGTCCGCGTTCTCGATCTTCTCCGCCGTGATCTGGTCCAGCGTGGCGTAGTTCACGACGGTGTAGCTCTCCTCGCTGCGGCAAAGATGGGAATCGGCACCTCAGCCGCTCTCGCAGCCGCAGAGCCGATGCCGCCGGCTGGGATGGAGCTGACCCCCGGCACCGTTCGGAGCCCCGGCAGGTGAAGTTCAGCGGGCATCGCCGAGGTGACCCTCACGGCGAGGACACGAGCAGATGCCCGGGGTTGGGACAAGGCTCTGTGGGACTTGCCGGCCACCCACAAACAGAAGCCGGGCGGTGGAGTTGGGTGCTGCCCTTCTGGCTAACAAGGGACACTTCAATAAAGGTCAAAACAGGGACATCTCAAGACTTAGGCTATGCGCTGCTTGGGAAATTGAGATTTTAAAGCCCCTAGTTGTTTTCCAGGGACAGGAAGCCCCCCGCGTCCCCTCTGAGCCTTACCTCTTCTTCTTGGTTATGATCAGGACATCGTTGAACAAGAAGAGGTAGCAGAGCCTGCCGGCGCCTCTGCGGAAGATGCCCGCTTCTTCCGACAGCAGCAGGTACAGCTCCCCCCGCTTCAGCAGCCAGCGGGAAGCAGAAATCAGCGGGAAAGGCTGAAACAGATCCGGGGAAACTCTGACTTACTACCCGGCTCACAAGCGGCAGGCAGAATCAAGTCAAGAAGCTATGTTTGAACTCGCAGCGGACCCCGGGGTCAGTCGGGATGGACACATCGCAAACTTTTAAACCTCTTTTCCAGGAGGCAGCCGTGCACCCCGCTCCAGCACGCCCGGAGACGCAGCCCCCCCCGAACAGCAGCAGTGGGGCACAATGTCAAGGCTTTACTACAGCCCTTTAGAAGTCTGCCCCTATCTGACAGTCCTGGCAGACGGATGAAGCCCCGTGTCTGTCTGGAGCAAGACAGCAAGGGCAGACATCGCTGCCAGCTGATCCACCCAGGTAAAACCTCCCCTGGTCAGGGGCAAGCCCAGCTTTCGCCGCCCGTGTGCAGGAGGTGAAAGCTCACAGCGAGGCAGAAGAGAAAGGGCAGGGCTGCGCGGGACGGTGGATTATCCAGGACTACGCTGCTGCACCCCCCAAGCTGGCAGGGCGAGTGCTCAAAAACTGATATTTAAGTCAGAAGAGCAGGAAAAAACGGTCACCCCGGGCACGGAGCGGTGATGCTGCTGCTGACAGCAGCGACGCTCCAGCCGGTCAAGGCTTCCTGGAAGGATTCCCAGGACAGGCCTGACACGCCTGGGATGGGCCCCTCTAACAGCACACCCCAGAAGATTTCCCCCCGCCGCCTCCATAGGACCTCACCTTCTTCTTTCCAAATTCCAGCTGTTTCTGCAGGGTGTACATCTGCTCTGTCCTCTCCATAGCACGAGCTCCCTCGTTGCAGTTCTTAACCAGCTAGAAGAAGAAGACGACGACCACAAGGGAAGCGGAGAACGGCAGGATGCTGAGCCCAGCCGTCCTCCGCACCAGCACCGGTACTGCCGGCGAAGGGTCGGGGGCTGCCCTGCTTCCCTCAACGGGACAAGCAGCCAAATCCCGACGCAGGTTTCAAGGCAGGTTTGGGGAAAGGCAGCTGGAGGTTCTCCTGCCACCAGAGATCTCCAGGAGAGAGATGGCACGTTTGCTCTGCCTGGAGAAGGACCAAAGTGAAAGCGCACCAACACCGAGCTTCGCCGAGGAGCAATACGAAGGGGAAGAATTAATCACCCCGAGAGAGGAGGTTAAGAGAGGAGGACGAACAAGCAGACAGACGGAGGGGAGGACAGAAGCCTTCCACAGGCAGGAGAAGTGATGCACCTCCGCCTGCTGCCCCTCCGGCCCGGTGGTCGTGCGTTTTGTTCCCCCGACGGATGAGTGAGCGGGACAGACCGCTCCGGAGCAGCCGGAGCGCATTGCCAGGACCCGGTCTTTAGGGGGGACAAAAGGAAGAGCTGCCATTGCCACTTTGGTGGCCGTGCTCTCCATGGCACATCGCCTCGTGTGAGTGACCACCAGATGGGAAAGCAGATGGAGATGGGACGTGGGAGCGCGAACAGCGCGCAGCTCACGACTGCCATCGCTTCCGCTGCGCCTTTGCTCCTCTACGTTTGCTCTTTGCTTGTTTACTGCTCTTTGCCTAAATCTCCAAAAACCACGGCAAGTAAGTGTCGCAGCTCGCCATCACCTCGAGGGAGGCTTTGAGAATGGAGAGCACTAACGGAGGAGATGATGCTAAAGGGAAGGACAAAAGATGGGCCAAAGAGGAAAGAAGAAGAGATGACAAAAAAAAGGAAAAAACAAGATCAGGTGAAAAAGGTGAGCGAGGGAGAAGACGCCTACATCCAGCAGCTATTTGGAGCAGAGAAATCTCAAGTGAACCGATGCAGGGAGGAAAAATGAGAGGCCAGAACGGCAGGCTCGGGGCCAGAGTGACGGAACGGTGCGCTGGAAGGAGGAAAGGTGGAGAGCTGGCAGCCGGGCCTCACCTTGCTGATGGCTTTCAGAGCTCTGGTGGCAGCTCCGTACGCTGCAGTGCATGCTTTTGTTTTTTGACAGACCGTCTAGAATTTCAAGATAAGACGCTTTAGTGACATTGCCAGACAGAGAACTGCGCATCAACCGCTTCCCTGGGATTTCAGGATGCGACACGTGCTCGAGCCGGTGCCGAGGGCCAGCCTGGCAGCGGGGCAGGCACGTGGCCAAAGCAAGGTTTAACAGTGCTGGTAGCTGTGAATCGGATTTCTGATGGGGTTTTTGCATCGGATACGTGCCTGACCGTCACCGTCACCCCATGCGCTGGGAAGCCCCTTGCCCCTCACCCCTGCAGCCCATTACAAACTGGGAGCCGCTGGGGAAATCCCACGTCCAGCAGCTTTGCTGTTCAGAGCAGCTGGGACCAGAAGTCCCCGATTTCAGCGAAGCTTGTGCAAGACCTGCTTTCCCTTCCTTGGCCACCTGACCAGTAATCAAACAGGACGGTAGTGCCACCCCACTCTGGGTATCTGGACGCAGCACAGGGCACAGAAGAACCTCACGTCACTCAGGTGGATGGTGCTGAGATGTGAAAGCGTTTTTCACAATGCTTTAAGCTGCACGTCTGACACCCACAAGAAGCGGAGCGCTCCTGATCTAAATCCTGAATACAGGCTCAGGCATCCCAGCCTCAGCTCCCAGAGGGATGGAAGTCCAAGCAGAAGGCTGTCCCGGACTCAGCAAACCACAGAAGGGTATGACACCGCCACCTCTTCAGAGGTGCCAAGCAATGCCACCGTGTGACTTACTTACATCTAACAGCAGAGGAAGCCGTGTTACCCTCTGCATAGGGAGAATGAGAAATGATATCATTGGCAGGCCTCCACATTCTGGTTTCCTTTCAATTTGTTTCAAGGTCTCTTTAAATAAGGGGTTTGTGGTTCTGGAACAGGACAAGAAAGCTCCATTAACTCTGTTCTTCAGCTACCAAGATTTTCCAGCAGCTCTCCACGCACGAGAAATGCAGTGCAGCGACGGCACTGCCTCTGGGGCTCAACGGCAGTCTGCTGAGCTCAGGGCGCGCAGCTGGGGCGGAAAACGGACCGATCCGTCAGCAGGCGGTGGAAAAGCACCTAGCGATGTCGAGTCCACCAAGAGGTGGGTAAAGCCATAGGTGTACCAACGGTGGACACAGACTTGACCTGTACTACCAGTATGATCTGGAGATGAACAGCCTCCATACGTGCCCCTAACACAGCACGTACGTGTTACCGACCTTGGCTTTGGTATGTGGTAGCTTTACCCCCCACTTATCCCCATCCTTCACCCTTCTTACAGCACAACCCAAATCTCATCCTAATCACCCGACGCGGACACGCTGAGGGTTAGAAGTGGAACTCTGCTCAGAAAGGAGACAGCCTTCCTTAGGGAAAAGGAAACACCCACAGGCTGAGGGAGCCATGTGCGGGTCACGGTCCCGTCTGCAGCCGCTAGCATCCCGGTAGCCCAGAGACCCCTTGCAGGCAATTGCCTTGCAAGCCCAAGGCCAGAGCGCACGGCAGTACTCACAGCAGCTTCTGAAGTGTCCTCTGCTGGTAGACTTCATTGGAGCAGTAGCTGACGTAAGGATTGAAGTGGTTCAAAGCATGTTCTTCCACTATGTCGCTGATGTCGGGAATTAGGAGGTTTTCCTGGTGTCGCTTCTCTAAGTCTTCAAAGAATCTAAGGAGAGAATTTCAAGTAACTTCTCTACGTGACTCATTAGGGCCGGACAAACCGAACAGATGCATGTTCAACAACACTCCCACTGCAACTTTTCCCCAGTCTTCCCAGAGGAGACGAGACCCTGGATCCCTTCTGCACAGGTCAGCTCCACGCAGCCGAGACATTGACATCTCCAGCGCGGCTCCCAGCAGCTCTGCTGCAGAGATGGGGCACGCAGCTCCCGAGCTTCAGATGCGCCACGCCTCCTCCGTTCCCACACGAGATCCCTCCTTCCCTTTAGCTCTCTGGGAAGATTCATTTCTGCCCCATTGGGGCCATTTCTGCCCAGCTGCGGGAAGCTGCAAGCCCTCGACACCCCCGCAGCAGTTCCCGGGGCTGCCGCATCCCCGCCTGCGCTCTCCTCCTGCCGCTTTCCCACACGGACACGGCTCGCCGGCCGCCCCGAGCACCAGCTCCCGAGGCGTTTGCTCCCCATCTCCCAGGGAAGAAAAAGCCACGCTTACGCTGGCTCCTCGAAGGCGCAGTTTCAGTGCCTGCACCCGAGGAATTCCCTGCCCGCGTGTTGGAACAAGCAGCCGCTCGCCGCGGTGGTTCGGCCGCCCCGTGCCCCGCTTTCGGCCGTGCCGCAGCCGGGCTGGAGCCCCGGAGCTACCGGCTCCGCCTGCCCGTCTCACCAGCCCGGAGGCAAAGGGAGGCACCACCTTCACAGCCGGACACCCCAAGAGGAATTTCCGGGCAAACAGGAGTGTCCCAGGCACAGGGGTGGGCTCAGCCAGCTTTAGGTGTCTGATTGCAGCCGCGTGACTGCGTGCCACCATTATAACCCATTAAAAAAAATGGGCGGCATCAGGGTAACAGACCCTTCAACTAGATGTTTGGGTCCCGAGCGTGTAACAGCATGAAGCCGCTGCAGGGAAGCGTGCCGTGACCCAAGGCACCGGGAAGAAGGGAAATGGGTGGGATGTCTCAGCACCTTCAACAGCCCAAGGGACGGTTGGTTTTACAGGGCAAATAAACGGAGTGCCAGCGTCGCTCGTCCCGGCCTGCCTGGCCCCAAGCCCACGCCGACGGCCCCCACTTGCCTGGTGCTGACCGCCAGGATGTCGCTGATGTTGGAGAAGAGGTGGTGGTGCTCCGTCTGGGTCATGGTCTCCTTCAGCTCCTCCGACCTCATGAAGTGGCACACCAGGATGCTCAGGCTGTGCATGTAGGAGTACTCAGAAGTGATGATCTCAAACATCGCCTGGAAAAAGCAAGGCAGTGAAGATGTAACAGCACAAGCTGACTAAGCCAGGCAGCGAACGAAAACTCGGCTGTATCTTCTTTACGGCTCATGCGCTGCCTGGCCTACACCAAAAACTTTGGTGCATTTTAGGACACCCAGCCACGCGTGGGTGCCCCGCCGCCTTCGGCGTTGACCCCGCGCTCCCGGGGACATCGAAGGCTCCTCTCACCTCCTGCCGCTTGCGCTCTTCGGGGGATATCCTTTGGAGGATGCCCGCTTCCAGCACCTGCGGGCGAGAGGCCGGGATCAGCAGCCGCCTTCGCTGTGACCGACGGTCCTTGCACGCCCTCTAGTGCGGTCGGGGGCTGAGCCCAGCCCCGCACAACCCGCCAGCCGCCCCGCAGCATCTCCCACCACAGCATCTCCCAGCGCCGCCGCGTCTCCCAGCGCCGCATCTCCCAGTGCCGCATCTCCTGCTGCTCCCCAGCATCTCCCACTGCTCCCCAGCATCTCCCAGTGCTCCCCACCCCGCAGCCGTCAGCTGATGCCGCTCCGCAGGAGGAGATTATTCTCCCCGAGGGTCAGCAGGGAAAGGCCCAGTACCCAGCAGCAGCACCTGCCTTCTCCCACCCACGGGTGAACCTCTCGCAAGCACAACCGCAGCAGCTCCGCCGGCATCCCGACGAGCCTGGACAGGAACCTGCACGTCCCAGCCAGGGCTGGACAGCCCCAAAACATCCCGTCGCAAAGACTAATGCTGCAGAATTATCCGCTCGTGGTTCGTTCAGCAGCTCAGAGAGCTTTTAAAATACACGCAGCGGTGGCTGCAACGCATCACGAGCGCAGGAGCGGGCACGGCGAGGGCAAGCGGGGCTTTTCGGACCCTCCGGGCTGGGCTGCTGCCCCTACCTCCGGGAGCTGGCTCCAGGTCACCTGCGCCGGGCGATAGCTCTGCACCACGATAGCTGCACCCGGAGGGGACGGCTCTTCGGGGATGGATTCCTCCAGCAAATCCTCATCTGACTCATGGCTGACAGAGTTCAGACCTCTCTCACGGATTTCCTGATACAGCTGGGGCTCTGCGGAGGAAAAGGCACGAGGTCAGCGAAGCCTCTCCCAGCCGTGCCCCGCAGCTTCCCTTCCCACCACCGCCTCACCCCGTCGGCCAAGAGCCCTGCCACAAGCACCGGCAAGCCAGAACCAGCACCTCCCTGCCGAGGTCGGACTTTGCACCCCACCGACTAACCGGCAGCTCCCGCTCCCGACGGCTTCCCGCAGCCAGCGCGCAGCTCTCCCGTGTTTGCCCAGCGCAAGCAAAGCTGGGAGCGCTCCGGCCGGGAGCGTGGCAGCAGCCTGAGCGTCATCACGCCCCGGGGAGTGGGAAAGCAGGGCTGCGATGCTCCTCTTGCAGGTGGGGAAAGGGAGGCAAAAGCAATTGCCCCAGGCCAGGGACAAGCAGCAGCATATGCGGCAAAGGGAATCCTAGGGATTCGCTTCGCCAAGAAGCGCGCCAGTGCCTGGCAAGGCAGAGGGGACGCCGGCACTCTCAGGGAGACGGGAGGCAGCACTCACGGTCCTTGAACGAGCCGCCACGCTTCTGCACCCTCCTCCGCCCAAAGGTTCTCTGCAAGAGGAAGAAGAGGAGAACGCGCTGCAGTTACTCTGTTTTGGTGGCCCTGGGAAGCATTTAGTAACTTCAGGAAAGGGGAGAAGTTACCCCCACCAGCAAACACCACCCTGTCCTTTCAGCCTGATTTCTGTCTGAGCTTTTGTTTGCCTTACCGAAGTGACTCAGCTTTCACCTTGTGTTATCGGGGTCACCATCTAAACCACTCTGCAGTCTGGCCGCTGCCTTTCCTATCTCTCCGTCTCACACCTGGACTTTGCCTGCCCTGGAGTCTCCTTCTCCCCGGACCTGCTTTATCCATGTTTGGCTACCTCGGAGCCGCACACCCAGCCAACCCCACCCTGCAAACGTGCCCGCAGCCGCCCGCCGACAAGCGGGAGCCCCGGAGCAGCCGGTGACGCTCCCCGCCAAAGCCACGTCAGCTCTTGCCGGGCTCTCCGGGGACCTACAGCATCTGCTGGTGACACGCAGGCTTCCCAAGGCACGAGTCACGTCCCCAGGCTCAGCGAGCCCTGCCGGCTCCACGGTGGGCCGACGCAGCTCCGTGGCCGACAGGGACTGGCAGGAAAAAGGCTTTGCAGATTCCCCGGCAGCAGGGAAAGCAGGGGCTCGATCCCCACCCGAGAGCAATCGGGCGACAGCGGGCGCGAAACCCACCTTGTTCCTGCCGGGGCTGCGGGCAGGCAGGGCGCTGCCCTCCTCCGACACGGGTTTCAGCGAGGGGACAGCGTTCGCCGGCTCCGGCTCCGCGCCCGGGCCCTTCATGGCCGCGCGGTAGGACATGTTCCTCAGGTTGCGCTTGAGGGCCCCCCCACCGTCATCCTCCACCTCCAGGAAAAGGCCGGGGACGGCCGCTCGTTTCGGGTCGGGGCTCAGGGGCTCCCGGCTCGCCCCGACGCTCTGCTGCCGGGAAGGGTTGTTCTTGGTCTTGGTGGAGACGGCCAAGCTTTTGGGGATCAGCTGCTGGGTTCCCACCTTCAGCGCGGCCGGGCTGTCCGTGCTGAGGACGATGCGGCGGGGCTCGGCCGAGGTGGGAGAACCCACTGGTGGGAGCGAGGAGGCGGCGGGTGCCGTGGCGAAGCTGCACTTCCCGGGGGGGGAGGTCGGGCTGGGGGGCTCCGGCCGTACCGGGTGGCATCGGTACTCCAGGAAAAAGGTCTTGTCATCCACAGAGCTGCCGGGGGGGCTCCGAGACATGATGGCGGCACAGGGAAGCAGAAGGCTGCGTAAAACAGACAGACAGATGGAACAACTTTTCCCAGAGGGTATTTACGCCTAGCCGTGGCCAGGGTACCGTTTCGCACAGGGAACCTCGGGGCAGCGCAGGACCCAGCCTCCGCTTTCCCGGGGTGCAGTATGCAGGCAGAGCCCATATAGACACACATTCGGATGCTCTCGGCGCCCACGTACCTCTCTCGGGGCCGCCCGGTGTGCCGGGGCCAGGCTGGTGGCTCCTGAAGCCTACGTCTGGCTTCAGGTGAAGCAGTGCAGGATGCGGCCAGGTACCGGGGAGCAGCCAGGCCATGCAGCAGGCACTTCTCCTCTCCCCACTTCTCTGCCGCCACCACACCTCCGTGTCCCCTTTTAATCCCCTTTGGGGACTGGGGGTGCCGCCAGCCTGAGCCACCAGGGCCAGGCTTTACCTTCCTGGCTTCCACGTCCCCCGGGCTGACGTGCTGCGCAAACCCCGGCGGGCACCTCACGGCGAGCCCTGCGCTCTTCAAAGCTTGTACCCGTCCCAAACCGCTCGGAGGAGTGGCTCCCCACCCCGTGCAAAAAAAACCACCCACCAGCCCGAGTCCCTAAAGCTCCTCGTCCGGGGTTAAGCTTACTCATCTCCGCCTGTGCCACACCGCGTACTGCGCGCCTACAGGACAAACACCCGGCGGAGCGTTTTACACCCACTGCCTACCCTGTTAGTTACGTAATTCGAGGAAAACCTGCGCTTTAATTCCTCTCAACCGAGATCCCGCTGTGTGCCATCGCCACCTCCGAGCTGTTCCTTTTCAAAGGCCACAGACCAGGAACCAAGACTCCAACTCGTTTCCCTGCATCACTGACTGGCAGAAGGACAATCCAGACCCATCAACAAAAGCTCGTTTGACCAAGATGCCGCTGGTTTTCCTACCCTCGGACGAGGGACACGTGCCTTTTGGCCAGAGGTCTGCCAAAAGTCCTACGGACGAGGAAAGCGCTACATTCCGCCCTTAAGTCCCGGCCTCAGCAGCAGCCCTGGTCACGAGAAAGGGACGTGCCTCATTTCCGAGGCACCGGGTGCTGCATCACCGGGCGGCTCCGGTGCCGCCGCGGGAATTCCGGATCGCTCACCGGGGCCTTGCACCCGCGCCGTTCCCGGTCCCGGCTGCACCGGGGCACACGATGCCCAGACTCCCGCCAGCACCCGAACTCCGGCGGTCGTGTGCGGGGAGGAGCTGCTCGCTGGGATAATTTAACACCGTGTTATATTCTAATCTAAATATTCTAATTTCATATCCCTGGGGGACCCGGCCGCCGTCCCCGTCTCTGGAGCCGGGACAAGGACCGCCCGCTCCCAAACCGTGGGAGAAGCCGCTCCCGCGCCCTCCCGCTGCTGCCCGGAGCCGCCTCCCGGTCCCGGTCCCGGTCCCGGTCCCGGTTCCTCCCCGGGATCCCCAAACCCCCTCCCACGGGAAACGCCCGGTCCCGCGGGGCCCGCACCTACCCGCGCCCCTCGGAGCCCAGCGCCGCGGTGGGCGGGGCCGCGGCGCGGAGGGGCGGGGCCGCGCTGAGGAGGGGCGGGGCCGCGCTGAGGAGGGGCGGGGCCGCGGCGCGGAGGGGCGGGGCCGGGGCCTGAGGCGCCGGGGTCTCGCTTAGCGCCGGGAGCGGGCAGGGGTGAGGGGGAGGCCGGGGCGCTGCCCCGAAGCGGGGCCCGCCGGTAGCCCGGGCCCCTCGGCGGGCAGGAAAGCTTTGCTCGGCCTCCGGGCGCCGTGCCGGGGTTCGTCCCCGTTTCACAGGCCCGAAGGTGCTGGCTCGGCTCTCCCCCCCCGGCAGGTTGTTTTGCCGCTTCGTGCCATCGCTCCAGGCAGGCGCGACCCCAGCGTTCCCTCAGGTGCTCCCATTCCCAAAACGCCCCTTGCCGAAGGTTACGGGACGATTCGGCGTCGCCCTCCCATCGCTCGGGGGTCTGCGGGTCCGGCGGCAGCCCACGCCTCCCGCGGTTACGCATAATCCCGGGCTGTCCCTCTGCTTTTTCGGGTGCCGCGGGCTCCCTGAGGGGAAGGGGATCTAAGAAGGGTCAGGCTGCTGACAGCCGCCCGGTAAGGCCAGGCTCAACAGTGCTCTCTGTATTTACTGGGAACAGACTTTTCCGTGACCTTCTCTCTTGCCCCTGCTCCGATTTTCCCCCGCCCCTAAAAATGGAGCCTTTCTCTCGCTGGTTTATGGTGAATCTCAAGTGCTTTCTGGATGACAAAGTCCACTTGTCAGCAATATTCTTTTAAAAGACTCCGTTCTCTTCTCTCCAAGGCCTGCCCGACAATCGCTCTATTATCAGAGCTTTCTTATCCGATAGATTTTTTTTTTTTTTTCCCTTTCCCTCCGGGGCTAATAAGGAGAAAGGTTGCCAGCCGTCACAGAGAGGCGGAGGGTTTCTACTCAAGAGTTCAGCTAAGACTGGAACCCTCGCACGGCGAACTCCAGGGAAGGGCTATTATGCTGTACGTAGGATCCCATCATTTGATCACGATGAATGACTTTTTGAAGCCGAGACCATTCATCGGTTTTGTAATGCGTGTTGTTAGTTCAAAGACCCTGCTTTCAAGTCATTTTTGCTCCCAGGGCCCCCGCTGAAACATCTGACTGCTATCACTAGATAGTTCGCTAACTCTCGGCTCGTAGTTGTGAAAGGAAATATTCTTGGCATTTTTAGATAGCTCACTAATGCCTTGGCTGAACCTGTTCCCCCACCCCAGGCCGTGCTGGCTCTTCCTCACAAGAACGACGCCGCATCCCTTCGGCGGGATGAGACGTGGCTCGGTACCACTGCCTGGTTCTTCTGGACCTTGGCAGCAAGGAGGGGAGTCCATCAGTTAGTTTCCTGAAGCTCTTTCGAAGCATCACCAACCAAGCACGTAAAGTGTCAGACAACAAAGTTACCCCAGAGGCGGCGAGGGCTCGTCAGCGTTCTGCCACGTTATCCAATGCGGAAACGCTCTGGCAGCTCCGGGTATCTTACCGGTCATCCCATGTAGCCCTCAGGCGAGACCGTGAATGCACCGCCGCACCTCCCAGGGCTGCCTGCTCCCCCCCCGCACCCTCCCTGGAAAGCAGCCCCTCATCAGATTTTTCGAAGAACACGCCGGGAGGACGCGCGGCGTTGCGAGGAGCAGCGACGGCGGAGGGCTGGCTTCCTTCTGCACCGGAATGAGCTGTTTGGGAAGAGGAGGAATAAACATCGTTACTTCTGCAGACTAATAAAAGTTCCGAAATCCAGTTCTTCCACCAGACTGCTTCTAAATGTCCAACACCCTCAGATCCCTCCTGTCCAAGCCCCAGTTTCTATCACGTTCCCCTTCAATTCTTGGGCTTGCTCGCCCGCCCTACGCCTTTGCAACTCGCCTCTTAGCAAAGTAAGAAAGAAACCCACCCAAACACCCCATTACCGTGCGCGGTGTTGTGTCTCTGTTGTTCTTCCAAGAAAAAAAAGCTCACAGGACCATTGCTTATAAAAGCACACAGGTTTATTGCATATCAATCTCATGTATAAATTCATTGTAGCATTGAAAGATTACATTTGGTATACATTCCTATTCTACAGCATTAACCTCAAAATCAGCTTTTTCTAGTCATTATTTTAAAGGAATTTCTCTACACAAGTACATTTGTCTTTTATCACAAGCATCAAAATGAAATTTGTAAAATCGCTTTTTTTAATTATTTTCTACACTTCATATCTTTTATTTCATTATGCTCCCAACAAAGCGATTTCATATTAATTAATAACTGCCAACACTTTTTTTTTTTTCTTCCTTGGCAGTTCGAGGCTTCTAGCCTCGGACGCAAAATCTAATCACATATACAATAAGTGCATCTACGGAATTTTTTTCTTTTTAATAAAAATTTCACAAACAGACACAATAATGACTGCTAAACACAAGTCATGCACAGTTTACTTATAAACATAACAGAAGCAATATACAATCAAGAATGATATGGAACAAGCACCATCCTCTTTCTCAATGTTTTTTAAACATTATATGAAAACCAGACATTTACAATTGATTTAAAAAAACACTATACAGTTCTAAAGAAAAAAAAAACAAAACTAAATCATATCTGTATTGTAACAATGGGAAAAGGAATGACATAGGATGCACAGATTTATGATTCTTGCAAGCACAATATATATATGTTTTAAATTACATCTTCTGCAGGCTGGAAATGACATCAGGGCAAAACATCTCTTGCTTTGAAGAGAGCAACGAGAATGTAAAATACATTGAGAATTACTTTCAGAATTACTTTGTTCACATGTGAATTGCACATTTGGAAATCAAAGCTGCCTTTTTTTTCTTTTTCATTCTTTTTCCAAAGTGGTGACAAGAATTAATGACAGAAGAAAAAGAACCTTGGAATCATTCAATAACATTTTAATCACAGTATCACTCAACACTACAGAGAAGAAGTTTCATGGCTTTGGGAGAACACTACTGACCATCGTCTAGGAGCAGAGGGTTTTGCCCTTATGTTACCAGCGCTGAGCCGAGCGGACTGCATCGCTCCCTGCCCATTTTCCGATAGGCAGAAACGGGCAGGTTCCTGCACCGTGACGCTTTCCCCCTTCCCCCGCCACACACACACACACAAAATACAGCACGTAGAAATCGAATGTAAGTCAGTAGATTGAAGTCGGCTGAGGGGAGGGGGGCTCACAATCCAGTGCTTTGATGCTTAGAGTCAAACACGTTCATGTCATTGTGCAAGTGCTTTTCGAAATGCTTCGTATGAAGTGAAAAAGAAGCCGTTTCTGAGAACGTCTACGGAAAGTCTAAGTGCTGATTAGGGAGAAAGCGAAAGCTTCCACTAGGCTGCTTTAAGCAAGACAGAAACCAAGCTTTGCGTTTTTGTCCCGGAACACGGTTGAGCAAACTCGCCTCGTGTGTTTTGCCGCTTAAAACCCGGTTTGGTTTGGCTTCGCTGCTGGCACTCGGCTGCTCCTGGGCATGCCCCCGGAGCAGCCAGCTGCCCGGCAGCAATGCCTGCATGCATCAAAGAGCGAAGCGGGCACCTCCGGCCCGACCTGCGCGCGCTCGGCACGTCCCGCGGGAGAACGCGGCGCAGCCGCGCGCTCGGCACCACGGCAGTCGTGCTGCACCGGCAGCTTTCTGCATCGGCCACGGGGATTTGCATCGGGACTGACTGCCAGCGCCCAAGCAGGCGAAAGAATGGGAAAACACGTCCGTCAGACCTACTTTCTCCTCCCTCACTAGCTCAGGCAGAAAGATCTATCTGTGGTCAAAGTCGCAGTCAGGAGAAGCAAGGTCCCTTCTCCGAGTACCTTCACTTCAGCGGCGCCGAGCAGCCGGGGACGGCCAGCGGCTGTCAACCTTACCTGGTCATACAAAAAATTCACAGTTCTCTCCTCCTCACTGTTGTGGCAATACGGCTACGAGATGCGAACACGCTTTTAATAAATAGGTCCTACACAGATACTCTTGGTTTAACTCGCACCTCGCGCGGCACCCTGACCTTCAACCAAGCAGCGGGCCGTATTCCAACTGCTGCAACCCGCGCCTCGCTCTATTGCGCCGGTGTCGCGGTTCCTGAGCACAAGGCGTTAGTGGCACTACCGCTCCACATCTCATGGAAGCCGAGGGACCCGGACCTTCCCCACCGCCCACGCTGGGAAGCAAGCTGCGCTTGGACGGCAGAACCTTCCTCGACACACGCACCTCTCGGGAAACTTCCTTCAAAATATGGGACTGCTTTTGCTAAAACAGCAAGTCGAAACCTAAACAGCTGCTACGAGTTGCAACACGTTTCAAGTGCGATTGAATGAAAGCTACAAGATAAACAGCGATTCAGTAGAGGCTTTCTGTTTATTTATCTTAACGGTGGAAAAATTAAAACTTGTAATCAGTGCTAAATTAGAGGAGTCGGGAGATCCTACAACAAACAGAGACGCTAGCTAGACAAAATGGGAAGAAAACCGAATTGGGAAACGTGAAAAGAAATCATTTCATGATTTTAAAACCTGTATTTTTAATGTCCTTAATCCCTGGCTGGATTGTACCTCCCCGTCCCTGGCCAGCAGCACGCCGCAGGAGGAGCCCTGCTCCAGGAGAGCCACGGGGAGCACGAACAGCCCGGCGAGGGAGACAGCGACTGCGCAAGCTCGAGCGGAGAGAGGAGCTGCTGACAAACCGTGCTGCTGAAGAAACGACACAATGGACAGGAGGGCTGAGATATCGAAAACCAAATACACCCCAAATAAATCCCCCACAGTAACATTGGCATTTCTCAGTCCTGGGCCCACATTTTGGAGACCAGCTCACTGCTGCTCCCTCGGCTGCTCCGTTACCTCCTCACGCCGAGGAGCGTGATGCTGACCTCTTCAAAGATTGCTTCAGCGATGAACAAAACACCGGGTCAGAGCACGCGAACACTGACTATTACCCACAGATCTTGTTCCAACAAGGCAGACAGCACTGCGGTCCCTATCGGAAAGATGCTCAGACGTCCGGCTTACTCCAGGCAGCTGCCAGGAGCCACGGAACTCCAGCTCAGGCTTTCGTGCTGGAACGGGACGGGACCGATCTATCCCCACGCTTAAGGCTTCCGTGCTCTCCTGGAGCAGGGTCTGGGAACCTGCAGGGCCGGACAGTCCCACGGGGGCCGAGTGGTTCTCCGGGCCGTGCTGGTGGCGATGGGTCCCCGGCCCCGCCAGCGCTCGCTGGACGAGTCTCTCTGCGTGCGCCGGGAGCGAAGCTGGCAGCTCGCCGCAGGTCAGGGCTCGCAAGCCGGACGCCTTCCCGGGACACGGCACGGGCGCGCACCCCTGCTGCGGCGAAGAGCGAGTCCGCCGCGGATCCAGCCCTGCCGTGCCGCGTCCCCTCGACAGAGTCGCCCACCGGCCCCCGGCTCTGGGGAGGCACCGCGTCCCCCAGCTCCCGGGTCTGCGCCTCGGTGCCGGCGGGCGGCAGGGGCTGCTGGCGGGACACGCGGCGCGGTGGCATCGCTCGCCGGCGCGGTGGAAGGGCGCGTGGCAGGGGCCGCTCGCTTTCTGGCGGGGGCTGCGTTTGCTTTCCAGCCGGCCGAGGAAATAAATAGAAACCTTCGTCTAACGCGAGGGTCGCTTCAAGGCAAAGGTAACAAAACATATGATTGTCTGGAGAATCGGCAGCGCGACTAGCGGGATTGATCGGGGTCATTTGGCACGTGGACAAAATCTTCCTACTCCCTGGTTATCAATCATACGACATACGACCTTAATTACACAATTTTGGTCCTTCACTACGTACTTATATTAACATTATTTCTTCACAATAATGATACCTAATGCAAAAAATACTGTTAAGGAAGAAATAAAATAAGGAAAGAATTAGCAACAAATTACAAGTTATATACAGATTAAAATAAATTCCATCAGGAAAAGAAACAATTCTTTTATTATTTTCAGTTGGCCCCTGTGGGAATAATTTAAAGGCCAAGCGCCTGGGCAGGGCTGGACTGCAGCAGCAGCAGCAGCAGCAGAGGCAGATGTGCTGGGACGGGAAGGTCCCATCTCCTTCGCAGAGCCTGGTTGCTTTTGACAATTGTCGGCTCTCGGGCTCTATTTGCCCGAGAGCTTTGTGCAAATAGATGAAGCAGTTCGGGTTACACTGACTGTTGGTCTCAGAGCCTTGGGCACTTTCACAGGGTGTTGTGGGAAACCAAAAAGGAAGGGTAAATTTTCTTGGAAAACACGCTGATGCTGCTCATCTACCTTTTGTTCCTTCTGCACCAAAGCTACCCTAGATGCTTTCCTCCGTGGCCAGTGTGAGGCTCCCGGCTATCTAAAACCAGCCATACGCGTGCTCTTGGGCGCAAAGAGCAAATTGCAAAGCTATCGTTCCTAACACGACCTCCGCTTTATTTGAGTAGCCGTTTCCTTTGTTTTAGCATGCTGGATTGAGGCTGCCCCGTTGCATTTCTCCCCACTGGACCGGCACAGAAGCCACCGTCTGTTCTTTTCCATGCCAAGCAGGCAGAGAGTCCACGTGTGTCAAGTATTTACAGGCAGATATACTGAGCACTGCGTGCTGTTTCTCTGAAATCGGCCATTAACCCAGTTCTGCCAGCAGTTACTACCTGATAAAATACTTCCTAGAAGCACACCCAGCACTAAAATATGCTGAAATTAATGGGAGAAGTTCCTCTCCACTTCACTGGCTTTGGCTGCAATCTTCACAGAGCCAGCCTGCCAGAGCACCTCCGGACTCTGAGCAGGTTGCTGACGCAGAACTGCAATGGGCGAGATGCAGAGGCACGCGTTTTCACTCAGTGGTAGCAGTAGTCCCGTGGCACTTCTAATTTTTTAGATGCTGTAAAGTGAAAATTCTCAGGCCACACATTATAAACTTTATCTTTGTAGCCAATGTTATCCTTTGCAAGGTCTAAGTGCTTTCCTGACTATTCTGTAATGCAGCTTTACCTGCAAAACCACTGCTCCAACAGCAGATTGTAATTGCAGTGTAGGATAGCATAAGCATCACAGCATTTCTGGAGGCTGCTTTGGATCGGTAAAGAAGATGAGACGGAAGCGATTTAAAATCACTCCTAAAATATCTGCGAGATTTTAGAGTCAGAGAGACAATTCGATTCTTAGCTATGTGCCTGAATAGAGAGCTGTACCCCTGAGGTTGCTGAGGCAAGGAAATTTTAATCTTTCTACTTCAACAACAGGCCAAATGGCAGCGTGCGATGCATAAGCAACCATCCAGCATACCAAAACAACTGCACGAGTCAGAAATTTCTGCTGCAATTCCCAGATACCGTCAACACTGAAAGGATGTCAGTCTAAAAAAAACCCCGGGAGATAAATCGCAAGATGTGTCTGGATTGCCCTTCTTAAGGCGAGACTCGCCCACCACACACGCTTTCTCACACACAGCTACCCCTCTCCAGGTAAGGGTTTACCTCTCCGCCTGGGCAAATCCAGGCTTTTTCAGCAGCTCAGTGGCAGGGACTCAGGCCAGCACGGGGCAGAGTGCCATCGCTCCCCTCGCCAGCAGACTTGCTGAGCATGGCTTTTTCTGAAACACTCCAGATGCTTCAAGTCCAAGCAGCAGCTCGGGCTCACAGGCACTAGCAGAGATGGAAAGCACTCTTAACCTTGCGTCGGCACAGACAGAAGGGCGCTCGGGGCACAGCCGATGACCGTGAACCACGTACTTGCACGATACCTCGATGACTCCAACCTCAGCAATGCTCCAGGCTGAAGCTTTCTCTACCGGGACACTGCATATGGTGTATCGTGACTGCAGGCAATGCGGCCTCGCATTCGGGAAGCTCTGCACCGTGCCAGTGTGTTTTGTTGGGAACAAAGGAGAGGACGGCATTTCTGTGGGAGCACTGAATTTCAAATTCTTTTGGGGGTCAATTAAATGGGTCGAATTTACCCTTCCCTGGTATAACTCCAGTGACTATGTCAGAATTGCACCAGGGATAGGTCACATCTGGCTCTCTTTCCTTATTACTTCACTATTCAGCTGAATTGCAAGGAAATGCTACCGACTGGTTTCAAGCTTTCATTTATACGCTTTACAGGCTTTACTGGCTCAGTGATACTGTTTTGTAATGTTAGAGGGGCCAATGTTTGATTGCACTGTTGCAATTCGTGTCTTGCTCATGCCATTCCTATAGACTGTGAAATCCTAGGGCTGCATCAGGGTTATCCAGTTTTGGAGAGGTTCATTCTGATAAATTAGAAATGAAAACTCTGGACAGATAAAAATGCAGGACTTGTAGGTCGGATGCGACAGGTTTCCTTCTCAGCCAAAAGTCCAGACGACTCCCTGAGGCCCTCTCATCCATCTTCTGCTTGCTAGGATTTTTGCTAGGATAATTGCAGCACCACCGCCTCCTCGCTTGGACTCTGGCCAGTGCCTTGTTGACCTCTCAGAGGTGGTTGATGGGGTTAAAGGTCCCCGACTCTGAAGCTGCTCCTGCCATGTCCAACCAAGCACCCAGAGAGTTCTGGGAGGACGTGTGGAGGGGAGCGTTCTCAGACAGGGACAGCATCATTGCATAAGCCTGGAGGAGAGAAGAGCAACGCAGAGGACAGGCGTGAATACACCCGCAGGACAGGCTGTAACAAACCACGTGAAGCACAGCACCATCTAACCGTATAGGAAAAGTAGGCCAGCCGGCATCCTTTGGCCTGGGCCAAGAACCTTGCCAGCCGGTCTAAACTTACATCCACACGCTGGGATGACACCCATCACTTCAGCTACTCAAACTTGCCACAGAGTTTATAGGCAGTTGTAGGGTTAGCCAGGAGCGGCCATCGCTCCCGTCGGCTTTTATGGGACTGAACCCATCCTGCGCCGGCTCTGCACTTGGGCACAAACCCACACGTTTGATCCTAAGCTCTGCTCTCAGGGGAAAGCGGCTACATGCGGCACGCCAATTACTTTGTTTTTACTTCCAAAAAGTCCTCCTACAGGCAAGCAAGTGACTACGTGAGGCTAGGGCCCGGTCACAAGCCCCAGAAGCGGCATAGCAATATCCACGCTAGCTGTAACCCGACGGGCAGCTGCGGGCAGCAGGCTGCTCATCTGCTTGGCGTGAGCCCACCAGTGCGGGTCAAAACCTGCGTGGAGGTATTTAGGAATATAGGCATGATACGCTCATTGGCATTACCGGTGTGTTCCTATGTTCTTGTCGGGGTAGATTTATTGCTGCAGTGAAACAGTTAAAAGCATCTGCTGAGAAAAATGCATCAAGACTTCTCTTTTCCCTATAACAACCAGCTTGCTTCTTTGTAACCTAGATGCTCTCCCTCTTCCCAGACTACTTGCCTGGTACACCTTTGTGTCCTCTCGCAGCCCACACAAGTGATGTGAAGGCTTAGGCAGATGACAACCTCACACACTGGAGGTGAAAGCCCACGTAATTGCCACCCACGACCTGAAACAGAGGAGGACACAGTCCCCGCACTCCCGGGTCTACGCTAGCTGGTGTAATACATGCTCCTACTTTGCAATGAAATTGTGGCCGTGTAGCCCTCTCCTTCACACCCACACGCAATCCTTTGCAGGGCAACAGACAAAGACCATTACGTTATCTGGGATATCAGTACAATGCTCAGCACAGTAGGACCCCTCCTAATGCAACTGTAATGGTGACAATAGGAACCAGTTATCCAACTTTAGCCTCTCCTCTTAAAAGCTGAGGGTCAGAGCTACTTGTCAAGTCAACCCATTCGTGTATTGTAGGTGCGTGCTGGAAGAGGTACAGCTTTGTGGCGTTATGGACATGCACGCTTCTAGAATTGCTTAAAAAGAAAGACAGCCGCAAAGGAGTGCTGTGCTGCTCACACAAATGTTGTTTTACTACTACATTTCCTGCACAAGAGATGGTTTGAATTATTTAACTTACTTATTGTGATTTAAGTATAACCAGTCCTGCATCTCATACACTATAAAATTGATCCCAAACCCAAAAATACCACCCCCCCACCATCCAAGCGCAGGCTGGACCTAACAATGTCGTACAAATTCTGAAAGAGCAAGCTGCTCTTAAATAGTTAGTACATTTGGCGTATTAGTAACAGGACACATGTAAGAGTCAGGCAAGTGGCTTGTGCTTAAATCAGTTTCACCCAGCAAAAAGCTGTGTCCTGTCTTCAAGCAGACGTTCCCCAGCTTCAGTACTAGCCTCTACTATGAAGGAGGTCAAGAATTTCACAAGTTTTGGGTGATGATAAATCAAAACCCATGTTCTGCTTGGCAACCACACTAAGCCAGTTCTTTGCTGGACATTTAAAATAGACTTCGTGACAAACTCTGTTGCTTGAAGCTTAGAAAGGGACTCCAAGGCAACAGCCTTACTCATCCCCCATGAAGGGTTGAGTATGCTCTCTCTAGCCCGGTGATGTAACTTCATTGAACAGTTTTTTGGGGACAATCCTTTTGTGGGGATCAAGATATGAACTTCACAAAACTAGACTATTTTGGTTTAATGAAAAAGCAGAAAGCACAACTGGATCTGCCCCATACCTCCAGATTTTTCTCAAAGCTCCAATAGGTGCTGAGACATCATTTTGAGGTTTCATGGTGCGTCTGAACTGGTCTAGCTCGCAGGGCACATTTCCATTTTACGGTTTGCTTTTAGAAATCAGAGAGATAGCCGAGGAATTCCTCTAGACTTGCTGGATTGCAAGTCCTGGAAATACTATTGTCTGTTACACCTTTTATAATCAAACCCAAGGATACTTTATTACTGTTCCTGCAGACCAAACCTCGGGTCTCTTAGTATATACCAACTGAAGACCCATCCCAAAGTTTAAGTAAATAATAGTCATAAAAACATTTACACAGACAGATAAAAACAGACAGATGCCTCTATCTTTCTATGTACGCATGTTCTCACAGCACAGGCTAAACGATAAATTGATCTGGTGACCTAAAACTGACGCTCGCTCCCTTTCTCCTCTAGTTCAGTAGAGCTGCAACGAGACACACGTCACATATGATTCACGCATTACAGTTAGAATTCCTGCTCACTGGAAGGGGAAAATAAACCTTAGCTAAAGGAGGCCAGCTGCTTGCTAATCCTACCGTACGTGCTGGCGGCAAGCTAGATAAAATGTTCTGTCATATACCTACCTGGTTTTTAGCCTGCCTGTACAGAGTCTGTTTTATTGTCTCAGAGTCTAAGGTGGAATTAAACACATCTTTAACTTCAAATGCTTCCTCGGCTGCTTTGCGAAGATCCAGCCCCTTCCCAAAATTCGGCATCTGCTCCAAATCTAACAAGCCGGCTTCGTCCTCCTCAATACACCTGTACCAATGACCAGGGGAAGGGGTTGACCTGTTGTTAGCTCATCTCACCGTTCACATCTAGCCAATGTGAGTGTTGCTAACCCAGTGCCTGCATGCACATACCATGGGGGTCTCACAAGCCACATGCGTGAACAGACACAGACAAACACAAAAATGACACAAAATGCAAGGAGCAAAGAAAAAGTGGAGAGCGTGGCTATGCACAAACAAGCATTAGTGCTATAGATATTTGTGATTAAGCATGGCTACAATTCACTTGGGTCTTCTGTGTGGACATGTCCAATTGCTGTCCGCTCCTTGAAATGTTTGGACAGTGGATCAGTGTCTGAAGAACACTGCTGCATTTTCTTTGAGTTGCAATGAAAATAGCGATGCACTGAGATCAGGTAAGATACTGCTTTGCATCATGGGACATTTGTTACGAATACCAGCTGGGAAGCCGAGGCAAACTGAGGCAAAAAGAAAGCTAAGCCTATACTATGGGCAACAAACTTTAATTTTCAAAGTGTCTAGACATGGCTTGACCTTGGGAAAAAAAAGCTCCGAGAACTCCCCTTGAAGTCAACAACGTTTTGCTACAACTAAAACGGGCAGAGCAGCACAAAACGGATTGCGTACGTAAGCCTCTTCCCTTGCCCTGACCAGTGTTTTAGAGAGAAAGACATTATCCGCTGAACTGTGGTACCCTGAAAATGCTGGCTTCTGTGCTGGACTAACTGTTCTCCTGACACGAACTTCTCAAGTCTTGGATATACACCTTATCACAGATTCTCCTAGCAGTCCACTTGTTTCATGTCCCCCACCATGGTGCAAATGGAATCTCTCAAGTGAATGCTTAAATCAAACGGGAGGTATGATACATGGCTTGAAAAATGAAACAACAGCACTCACAATCTACCACTGAGACAGGGTCAGAAGTCTGAGCCCCCTTTGACTTCTCAAAGGGAACGGCCCGCCTCACCTTCGGGTGTGGTCAAAGCTCATGGTGAGAGATGTGGGCTCTTCATCTTCTTCATCCTCAAATGCTCCTCGGGGCTCTGCGGTGGGCGATACTGTTTCATCCTGCGACTTCCCTGTCAGGCTGTCATCATCCTCCTCTTCCAGTTCTTCATCTTCATCATCCACATCTTCTGTTTTCTCATTTGCTAATCCATGACACTGGGAATTGCCATCAATATCTGGGATTTCTGGCCTGAAATATTTGGTCAAGGCAGGGAAGAAGAAAGAAAAGAAAAAAAGAAAAGATGCCAAATGCGTAAGTCGTGCATTTTCACCGTAATGCAAGACTTTGGTAATTTTATACACATGTGCGAATACAGAGACATATTTATGTACATATACTTATTATTTAAACTGCAAGGAAAAGGAAAACCGACATGTTTCAGGCATTTAAAAATCAGCCTTTGCAGTGTCTTAAGGGCTAATTAGGCTGTCAAGCATATACCAACCCCAATGCTTTTCAACCTAGAATTTTGTCTAGTCTGGATTTAAATGATGGTTTTCCATCTCTTAAAATACATCATCTGCGGGACAAGCGGCTCCCCTCCTTCTCTGTGCTACAGTATTCTACCAATCTCCCTTCGAGCAACAAGAAAGGGGAAGCTTCCTCACTGTGTAATCTAACAGCCAGCCTAAATTCTCTCTCGTATTACTTTTGCTATTCATGCCCATATGGACCGAGCGGACTCCACAAAACTAGCAGTTCTACATTATGTTAAGAGAATGAGAGTGGGATCACCAGTGCTATGGACTTGGAACCCAACAGGATGCCACCAAGTGACATAAAATAAGATTAACATCTTCACCAGAAATTTTACGTCAGCGTGTTCCACACTTCTTACTGTTCTTTACGTGGATCACATCATCACGTGGATTTCTCATACTTACATTTTGGACTTAAACCTTAGTACTAGCATTAAGTAGCTGTTTGTGAAAACAGGATAGTAGCAGGTGAAATACCACTCAGTCAAAATAAAGCTTATGATATAGATAGATTTGAGACAAACTAATAGACTAGAAAAGCAGGTCCCTCCGGTCTCCTTAATCAGTACTCTCTGATCAGTGATGCCACGTAGTTGCACGGCAGAAGGTAACGGTTCAATAATCACATTTTTATCTAGAGAAGAAACTGGGTCTTCTCACGACTATTGCGCTAGACAGAGGCTGACTGGTCTTTCAACCACGTTAACAATACTTGTCACCAGATAACTTTATTTGCTTGTCTACCTTTTATCTGCTAAAGTTGATGCTTGATTCATCTCACTATTTGCAATAAAATTTCTGATTTCAGAGAAATACGAATCCTCTTTTTCATCTAAAAGTGCATGGTTGTCTGATTCCGAGTTTGGGGAAGAGGCACTGGTCCCAAGGTGGTTTGTAATGACTCCAGAGTGCTGGCTCACTGAGTGTGAGAAACAAGAAAAGAGAGGAGAAACAATCAGATGTTGTCAAAGCCATTATTACGAGGAAAAATAAAGACGGAACGTTATGCAACAATCCTTTCGCTATATATTCATGATTTAACATTTAAGAGAAATCTCACGGACCAAGGCTGCCAAAGGAAGCTCATGTTTTCCAGACATGAATTACAGAGAGAAATAAATGTAAGTGATGTTTAGCATTTCCGGATGGTATATGCAATTTAAGAACCACCATCCCTTGCATAGCTGTTTGCCTGTAACTTTTCCATAATTTGTTTTTTTCCTAGGCTGGGAAATCACTTAGTTGGCTTCAGCACAGGAATTTCTTCCTGCAGTTTTCATCTTGAGGCAAAGTCTATTTATCTTCTTGAACTTCACACATACCTACAAATGCATTTCAGGTTGAAAACTCTTGGTAGAGCTTGACATGTCCACATCAGCATTGGACCAGGAGATCTCACAAGGCGAGGTTATGCTCCCTGGACAGAGTCCCCAGGAAGTCAGTTATCATGATCGCTATTTTATGGATTGGAAAAGGGCACATTTGAGTAATACACGACTAGAGCTTGGCAGAGCTGAGTCCCGTGCATGAGTGTGTGTGCGTTACAACTACGCACTGTGGACAAACACACCTTTGGCTGCACGAGGAGCTGGCATTTGGGTTTTGCTACTTGATAATATTCAGCCTTAAGAAACAGTGCTTTCCAGAAAGGCTTCCCAAGGTGACCAGAGAGACCAGACCGTGGTGTCTTCTCCATCCAGTGCCCCAACAGAACCACACTGCCGTGCCCTTTCCTACCTGGAACGTTCTCGTGTTCATGTTTCTTAAGATGTCGGTCCAAGTTGGTCTGCTGCCCAAAGCATCGGTTACACAGGTGACATTTGAATGGCTTCTCCTTGTTATGGATGTTTCGAACGTGCCGCTGGAGGTTGGAGGAAATGCTGAATGACCTGTCACAGTATTTACACCTGAAAAATAGAAGCAAATGCCAAAGAGTGCAACATGAGGAAAAAAACAAGAGAAAGAAAAATCTGACTATCAGAAAACCAGAAAATGTTGGTCTATAAATCTTTACTCAGCTGAGGACCTGGGAAGCACAAAGCATTAATCATTCCAGACAAATCTGATATTATTGTTACTCAAGGAGCACAAAGAAAGGATTAGGATTAATTAAGAAGCGAGTCGTCCAAACAAATAAGAATTTTAAACAAAATAATTACTTTTCCACACATGAATGTAAAAATAAGAAAGGTGAATTTATTTCTTCCACCCTTCTCATGTTGTAGGGGAAGTAGGTGAAATATGGCTGTGGAGGGAGGAAAAAGAAGACAGAAGGAGAAGAAAGAAAGGAGGTTAAATGTATAAAATAGTTATTAGCTAGCATTTCCCTACATGACACAGTTATCTGGACACACAAAAAACTCCAGATTTATTTGTGAAATTCCTTGTGGTACTCAAGATGCAGGCAGTACAGCATGCCTTTAAAGGTAATTACGGTTATTATTATAGTACAATAGCTCCCAAGAAATACACCGTAGTTTCCAAACAGGATAAGATTTACTCCTATGCAGTGAGTGTCTGGTTTATGATGAAAAAATGTGGAATGTAAGGAGCCAAGCCAGAATGTTTAGGGAAACTGCTGAGTGAAGAAATGTTCCCTCTTTGAAACAAACCTCCGCAGGACCCATGGTAGATGTGTTGGAAGCTTGTTCAAAGTTGCCACCACCCCCCCTCCGGATCCAGATTCCCTCCAAATAAAAACAAGGCTAAACGCTGGTGCTTTGTGAACTCAGCCCTGGACTTCTCCTCCGGCGCCAAACAAGAAGGCAGCCGATGTACTGAAGAGGGCAGCTTTGAGCCACACTGAAGAGTTTCAGTACTAAAGCTACAGAAAATCTAATTCCTCTTTGAATCCGCCTGAATCCCTCATTAGATCTCCCTTTAAATATGTCATTTGTACCTCAACAAAGCTGCTTTCCTCACGGCTCTATTTCCAAAACCCATGAGAAGTAGAATCCTTTCTCTGCTACAGACCTCTGCAAATCCTGGACACTTACGGGACAAAATAAAAACTGTTCTTAAGCCCTCGTAATTCCAGAACAAAACCACTTGCTTTAGCAGAACTGCTCTGTGCTCCTCTAACCGAGAGCAAAATTTGTCCCACTGAGCTAAGCTACTATTCGACAAGGCACGACGATGGCGATGCATTTGTGCATATTTTCGCAATGCCAGTAGTTCATTACGTTAAGAGGGCACACAGAGCTCATCTCGTGCTCATGTCACTCAAGTATGAGGCTGGATTTGCCGTGACACTAAGGACGTAGTATTGTTTCCTACAAACACAACAGGTTCAAATGCGGGAAGGAGGTGCGAGTATAAAAAAATCTATGCTGTGAAACACACACACCATTTCCAGATGTGCTACAGCTGTGATTTTTATTTGGTCTCTAAAAATAAATTGGTATTATTTTTGGAAATAGCAGAGATACACTTATGAAACACTCTCTCTTGCTGCGTGTTTATGGATTCCATGTCCACCTCCGAATTTCCTACTGTTAAATCACTAAAAAGAATAGAGGTATTTCAAATAATGAAGCTTTACTATGATTAACCTAGGGAGAAGGCAAAATCTCTTTTTAAACCACAGTTTTCTCAGGCTTCCAAAGTTGTTCATTTTTTCAAAAAACACAAATTGAACAACTAAAGAAAACAAGACGTTACTTGAACATCAGCAAGAACAAGCACAGTTTATATACGGAGAGTTAAACATGCACAGATTTCCAGCTCTTATTCTCCTCCTATCTGCTAGCAACCAATGAACCTGCTTTCAGGAGCTGCCAGGCTTCGGCAGCTTCTACCGCTCGGCACTTCAGAAAGCTGAAATGTCCAAAATGGCCAATACCCCAGTATCCCTGGCATTCCACAGGACTTGCCTAAGGAGTTTTGCCCAGCGTAGTTCTAGTAGTGGATCAGCAGCCCCCTCCTCGTCTCTGCTGATGCCGCAGGTTCTCCCTCCCTGCCCTCCCACTCCAACCTCTCCTTCACTCGTGTTTGCCCACGGTGGGACAGGACAGGGGCATCGGGGCTCCCACGCACGGCCGTGCTCACGGCTGCCCCGGGCACCCAGGCCGGGTCTCACCTACATTACTCACAGGGGCAGCTCCAGCGACTTCAAAGGGAGCGCTTGCATGCGTAAGGCAAGAACGACCTGGCCTCCTGTACGTCAATTTATTTAGATGTTCAGGAAGTCTTTGAAAAGTTCCCTTTGACAGGTCCTTGCTCTAACTATGAGCTATGTGGATCCAGGCTAGGGTACGGAGAAAGGATAAAGAGCTTGTTAAAAAAATAGGAAACAGAGGGGCATTCGAAAGGAGCAATAGCTAATGTCTGAAAGCAAAGGGATGAGGGAGACGTACTGTATTATTTGTGGTCCCAGAGGGGTCGGGACTTGGATCTCTGCTGGTTTTAATCTAAATAAATGACCCAGACAGAGGAGCCAGCTTAAATTCAGGGAAGAGGTGAACACCGAGGCAGGAGAAGAATAAAACTCCAAAGAAGCGGTATTTGCTTTGTAAACACACTGACAAAATGCTAGTAAAGTTTCTTCCTTATCAGTTTAAAGTAACACACCGATGGGCTAAAGAAATAGAAAGTGGGAGTGAATGATGGCTAAGAGCGAGCCAAAGCTGGAACTCAGGAGCTCCGAGGAATGGCAGGCAATCCTCAGAGCTTGAGGGAACTCAGATACCTGATATAATACAACTGGAAGGGGAAAAATAGATGGCAAAAGCCCGTAACGTAAGAACGAGTAACTGAACTAATCACTATACGACTACGACAGTTTGGTAACACTTCAAACGTGACAGTAAGGCGTTTGATAGCATGCTTTGTAAAGTTTCAACAGCATGACGGTGCTTGCAAAATTTTACACTTATTTGATGATCCATGTGAGCTGTAAAGACAGAATTGCAGTAACAAAGCATAAAACACACAGACAGCTACTCTTCCTCTGAGTAACTCCTTAATCTCAAGTGCATTTATACCAGGGATTAATGTAGGCTACATTGAAAAAAAAAAAAGAAAATGAGGAAGAAGAGATTTTTATTGAACTATGTGCAATCTGAAATGACACGGTAGACGTCAGCTTTATAGCTGTTAGTTTCAGCTTAATGCAGATAACAGGACACGGAGGCCTAGAAGGAAATTAAAGAAAAACAAATTCAAAACAGACGTCAGGAAGCACATCTTTATAGGAGGAATCACAGCCTCACAGGCAATGCTTCAGGATTGGGTGTAATTCAAGAATCAATTAGACGGCATCCTGGAGGGAATGGACATTTGAAAGCAGAAAATAAAGTCTTGCTGAATCAAATAGCTTCTGGTTGTTCCCAGTCCACGTTTTATGTAGTTTATGTGATTCTGTGATTCCAGAGAATGAAAACAAAGCTAAGAAGCAAACCCACGATGACAATACACCCTTATGTTCACGTGCTGCAAGTATAAGGAGCTTCACTAAAAACTGCCTCTTCTGGATTTTGCTTGGTAAGCTCAGAACGACAACAAAGTCCTATTTCTTATGACCTGATTTTACAAGCCCAACTTATTCTGCAGTTCTCTGAAAGGAACCGTTACGTTTGGTAGTCCTTACCCCTGAGTTTTGAAATGCATACTACTGAATTTTAGATTTGGTGCGGAAAAGAGGAGTGAAAAGGAGCACGTCGAATTTCACTGTAGAGCATATTGTCTTTGAGTCTTTTCAAATCAGTTGATTTTTAGGAAGTAAAGTGCGTTACCAGGTGTTTCTTACCCTTCAAAAAACATGCAGCACTCTCCCTTTACAAAAAGACTTAACTTGCCTCCTTATTGCTCATGTGCTATTAATTCCCACTTTATACATACTTAAATAGACACCTAGGAAGTTTAAGTGACTTGGTAAAAAACACATAACTTATCAATGACGATCAGAAATCAAAACCAAAGCACCTTATTTTCTGGCCTGCCTGTTTCTTGATCTACACTTGGACACTTGGTCAGTTTAGATTAGCTTTAAGAACATTTTAATTCATATTTGGATGACGGTATCACACTGGCAGGATCAAAAGAAAAAACATTTAAACAATCGAAAGGCAAGTTATACGAGAGACATCAGTAAAACACTGAAAAGCCAGCAACCTTCTTTTACCTGCGTAAAGTCGGCATTTAAAAAACAAGCTTTCAAAACAATTATTGCTGCAGAAGTTGGAAATCTCAGTTCTCTGAGAGCAAAAGAAAATCAATGATAATTAAGCTCTTCTGTAAACGTAGCACTAACTCTCAGGAGTGCTATTATAATGCAACATTGTCCAGAAGTCAAACCTCTGTTACAAAAAAAACACACAGGCCATTTTCTGGGAGAAGACCAGATCAAATAAATCTCTATTTTCCTAACCTTTGTTAAGTTGCAAGTCTCCTTTTTTGGAAGAAAACTGAACTAACAATCTCTGAATAATCGGGAGCAAGCACTTTAGTCAGACAGGGGTGTATAGTGAATACACAGTATTCATTCAAGGCGTATCAAATAACGCAACTGAAAAAATCAGAACGGGGAATGGTTCCAAAATATATGTCTGCTTTGGAGAGTTTTTTTATTTATTTTTGATTTACCTAATGTCTGCACTCAAAATTCTGCATGACTCTGTATGGAAAAAAAAATTGACTCCGTATGTACCAGGGATTACAATGTGGGAGAGGGTAGCTTCTTAAGTTAAACTGAGCATAAAAATTTGATGTATTTGACCACATGGCCTTTTGCTGCTCATAAATTTGTTTGTGTTTCTCTTTCTGTAATAACTATTACATTAGCTTTGTTGTGAACTTATGACTGGGTATGGAAACACCATAATATCAGCTACCAAAAATGAAACTGTTTGGATTGTTACTATCGTCTGACAACGCGCAAAACACTTACTCACATTATGGAAAACACAACACATGATTTTCAGTGAGTTCTCAATTCATCGTTCATTCAGTTTTGTTCATATATGTACTTACTCTAACAAGAAATCAACCAAAGCATGGGTTTTTTTGCCAAAGTTTTTTGAAACTGACTGCAAAACACTAGGAGAAAATACTGGGGGGAAAAATTTCCACTTGGTCTTCCATGAGAAATATTCCTTCATATACCCATATACACACATGCATACTTACATGTATTTTCTTGGAGGTTTTACTCAAGTTTAGAACACTCGCTTAAAGAGGAGTCTCTTTAGGAGAACCAGCACCTGTGTGTGCCCAGGCTGGAAGGCCATGCCTGCGTCCAGGGTCTCGTCCGGGGGAAGAGATGGGCAGTTTTGCAATGTGTCCTTTTGCATAGACACAATGCAAAGTGAAGTACAAAAATCAGATCACCTTGTCCGCAGCTAGCAGGAAATAGTAGTTCAGCCTTCTACCTTAAACACCCAGTTGAACACGTGAAGCAGCGTCTGAATTTCCCCGCTCTGATCGCTCTTTTTAAACTTTGTGATCTAAGGTAGGATACTCCCTAACTTAGATTTTAAAGCAGATATACTACAGGGGTTTTCTTTTGTTTTTTGATCCACTGCTCCAGGCACCTCTGATACACATTAGGAAAAGGAAAAAAAAAAAAAAATCTAGCTAGACCCAGCAGTTAACTTACTGGCAAGCCCTTCAAAACAGCCCGATTTTCAGAGACATTCAGCACCTTCAGCTGTCCTTGAGATGAATGGTTAATGTGAGTGTGAAACAACACTGCAAATCAGACCACTCATTTGCCAGCATACATCTAAATATAAGTTAAGTGTCTATCTTCAAGCTGCCAAGCCTGATTATTTTTGGCTGGTACACATAATATACAATCCTATGAATCATTGTATGTAATGCTACAGGACTGCGGTATTATGTTGGCACAGCTTTATAGAAAGGAGAAAAAATAACACAGCGGTGAATAAGGAGTGTGTTGGGAAAGGGGTTTTATCTGGGGGACAACGTCACCTGTAGGGCTGTTCTCCAGTGTGTGTCCGCAGATGCCTTGTCAGATTTGCTGAGCGTGGGAAGATCTTACCACAGTACCTAGACAGTGAAAGCCAAAGTAACCATCAGTGCATGAACGTCCTGCCACACCGCATCATTTACACACACTGTATCACCAGCTACCATCGACCTCGCTCCTTTTCATACCGCTCCCAAAATCAGAAAATCCCTTTAGGCACTAGTAACTCAAAGCACCTAGGTACTGAGGGAGGAAGACGTGGAGGTAGAAACTCTCCGAGCGGCACCCACCCCAGAATACCAGGGTTCACAGTGGCGAGATACCAGTGTAACCCATTTCCATCAGAGACACAGAACGACAGTCGATGATGCTGCGTCATTGGGAAGGGCAGGAAAAATAAAAAAAAACTATCAGAACACCCAGTTGGGACCCAAATGCTGGCTGACTTCGTAGCTTATCTTGGAGGCCTGGGCAAGTATATAGGAACACAGTCAGGATGTAGGGACCCACCCCCAAGACATTCTCCCAGCTTCCATCTGCAGATGAAGAGCCTCCTGAGCCTAAGGTTGAAAAGTTGTGCTTGATGCCTTTTGCCGAGTTTCTTCCATCTATTTTTCTAAAAGTTTTTTGAATGCACGTAAGCTTTGGATATCCACAACCTCCTACGGCAATCAGTTCCTCTGCTGAACTGTGTGTTGAGTAAAAGAACCTCCTGCTTGTTTGAACCTGTCGCTCAGTAACTGCATTCGCTACTACCTTGTTCCTGCATCAGGACAAAGACTGTTTAATCGCTGCCTATTCCTATTGTCTGTCGCTTGAGATTTTTATAGATCTCCTTTATAGCCCCGTTTAGTTGCTTATCATATGGAATCTACTTGATCATCCTTCTCAGAATTCACAAAATCTTATTCTGGATAAATGCTGCAATGTTGTGTTACTGTTATGTGGATATACTGCTGAGAGTTTGACAGTCTGCATAGAATAAGGAAATGTGGCAGTAGGAAATGAAATAAGAGAAGGAACTGTGTTCCACAATAAATCTGATTCACAGTAAACCTTCCCTCAAAAGGAAGTGAGGTATAAAAATAAAAGTATTAATTGGGAAATAAAATATTAAGGATGAAGCGTTACATTCTGTGACTATGAAACCTGATGCTTACTGTTGTAGAAGAAAGATATGAGAAGGCTTTCTTAATTTCAGAGACATTCAGCACCTTCAGATGTCCTGAAGACGAATGGGTCATGTGAGAGTTCATCAACAACGAAAACCCAGATGTTAACTTGTGAGTCTATATCTAAATATAAGTTTAGTCCCTATTGTAGGTAGAAACCTCAAATTTCTAAATACTCAACCGAAATTTGAGCCCATAGCTTTTGTGGCAAAGTTCAACATAAGAGATACGTTGAACAAAATATGTGCCCACATACTGCACCCAAGAAAAATGCAGTGGGAGCCACCATGAGAACCTCTAGTAGTTGCAGGTAAAGCTGCGTAAGGAGATACAGGTTTTTATTCCCCAGTGATCTGCTCCAATATAAGCTTTTAGAGCTGCAATGGATACGTAAGTATTTCTGTGGATACAATTGTGTTTGAAAAAGTTGTTTACTGTATGCCATTTTTTAAATTCCATTATTTTGCACAGCTGACATTGGACATAGCTGAGATGGCGCTCGCACTGGAAACTGTGGCATTTGCTACCACAGGCGAGAGGCTTGGCTTGGAGAATTCCGTTTGCTTGAGAATCTCCAGATCTGCTCTCAAGGTTATTAAAAATTACAACGAAAACAGAAGATGCTGATTTTCTACCAGACAAAACAAGCTATTTCAGAGTGAATTAGTCATCAGAATGCTCTGTTCTAATTCTGCAGCTTCTTGTTTTCCCTCCCACCCCTGCCGAGACAGTACAGATGTCCATGGGAAGTCGCTCTCTGCATGCTGGTGTCTGCTGCGGCTTCCCAGCCGGGGTGCCGTTCTCCCAGGGCTGCCTCAACAAGCCGGGGGTACGGTCTCGCTCCTGCGGGGTGCCCAGGCCCTTACCTGCAGGTGTAACGCTCCTTGCCCTTGCGCAGGATGGGATCGGATAGCGTGGGTGGTGGAGATCGGAAGTTGAACGGGTGATGTGGAAGGGGCTGCAGGGAAGTGCCAGTGTCTGCCTTCATGGCTGCAAAACTCTCCAGTTTCTCTGTCATTGTTTCTATGGCTGACATCTACAAGTACAAGGCAAGACCTCAGGTCATAAAAATCCACAGGAAGAACAGCATCTGATGCATAAAGCACGTCTCTTAGCGCTAGTGTGTCGGTCAAAGCCTGCTGCTGATGTTTGCTCTCACCCTCAGAAGCTAGCTGCACAGCGTGAAATGGAGCCACTGAACCCAGCCAGGAAAGAGAGAAATAGCGTATCGGGCTCAGAGAAATCTGAAAAGGTACAATTGGCAAAGACAAGCAGTAAGCGTGGGATCTCAGAAATCAGGCACTCGTTTACCTTCTGCAATGTGCGTGTGCTTACTTTCAGCATTTCAGACTAAAAAATCGTCTCAGAACGTGCTTGGCTTCCCTTTTCCAGGGATGACACTGAAATTAGACACCGTGGTCAACTGCTGGATGTAGAACTCATTGCCCAAACCCTCCTCTCACGCTCAAAACAAAAGTCTTGGAACGCAAGGAGGTTTGATTTCTCATACAGCACCCGTTACCCTTGCAGGGGCTCCGAGGGACGGCAGCAGCGAGCTGCGGGCAGGCAGGCAGGCAGGCGACCCCAGGTTAGAGAGGACAGAGAAGTTTTGGGCAGGAGGCGGCAGAATCCCGGCCAAAGTGGAGCGGGACGGAGCGTGTGGGAACGCCTGACCGCTGATCGGGGAGCTGAGCCAGAGAGGCTGAGGCTGGAGGGGCGAAGAGGAGGAGTTCAGATCAGACACAGGATGGAGCGGGTCCGCAGAGAGTTTGCCTAGCGAAGAGGCCAACATTTTAATTATATGTCAGGAAGGTTCAGAAGCCAGTAAAGGTGATGGAGGGATGGGTGGGAGATGGCTGAGCTTCCTGGAGTGAAAAGGAATTCCAGCCAAAATACCCCGTGTGAGCTGCGGCTGGATGAGTTACGGTTAGGAGGACCACAACCTGCGCTTTGAAAGCCTGTTCGGATGGGGGTGGCAGGCATACAGGCCTAGGGATGTGACACCGAATAAAAGGTTTCTGGGTGCCTTCACCAGCTTTAGTTTGCATGAGTCGGCAATGGCCGTGTTCTCACAGCAGCGCTGGATTAAAGACCACACCAGAAAGAGGGAGAAAGGGTAAAACCTGGAGATACGGGAGAAGCGGAAGGAAAGCAAAGAAGGAAAGAAAGACGTCGGCCTGGGTGCAAAAAAAAGGATACGCATAAAAATCCCACCTAAAGCAAACCACTTTTACTTTCATTGGAGCAAAACAGGCAATCCAAATCCAAGAGAGAAACGCAACTCGGAGGACTACGCTGACATCTCCAACGTTCAACTTCACGCACTCTTGAGAGCGCTTTCCAGATACCAAGCAGAAAACACGGATAAAACAAACAAGGCAGCAATAAAGCTGCCTCCTCGCTGCAGATGACATCACCGGGAAAGAAGGGAGCGCTGGGGGGAGCAGGAGCCTGAGCGGCGAGTCAGCCCGAGAGCTGGGGGGACAGCGAGCGAGCGGAAGGCAGTAGGAAGCCATATATCAAAACTAGATGCTCTATTGTACAGGAAGGGCTGACCTTTTGCACGTTTACACTTTATTAAACTGGGCTCGGGGGCAGGGAAAGAGAGCCAAGATATTGTTTAAAATGTATGACTATAAAAAAAAGTTGTCTTAATCACCAAAGAATACATTGTGGAAGGCTGACAACCATTCATAAGCTGTAAAAAAGAGGAGTAGTAAAACCCATTTCCCGATAATAGATCCACGGCCCCTTAGTTGGAGGCTCCCAGCCCATGATAAATAGTAAGTAATACTTAGCGCCAGCCACTTGAAAAGGTTACTTGATCATTTACAGCAAAAGCTCTGCCCCAGCTGCCAGTCATGTAACAAAACCATCATGTTAAAATGCTATCCGGATCTTTCAGAGCTATGCCACTCAGCCCTTTGCTGGAGTACCTGGAGATATCTTTTGTTGTGCCCTGTTCTTTAGGCACTTAGTCAGAGATGTTTGCTGGCTTGATAGCCGTAGGCTTATTTTAAAATTCTAAACACCGGCCATAGCCTCTCCAGTGGTAAAGGCACTTTGCTATTTAGGGAACTACTGCCTGGTTATAATAAAAAAGAAGGGGAGAAGAAAAGAAACTTAACAGGTGAGAAAAGGTTTTCCATTAAGTTATCAAAAAGTTACACCATTTATTTATGTTGTCCAGAGTTTCATTTAAAATAGACAATGTAAGAATAACTCCCATCCAAGCAGAGAAACTACCGTCAACAACTGGCTAAGAAATAAAAGTTGCCTGAAATTCATTTTGAGAGAGAAAGCATCTTCTGAACACTCAGTCTTTATCACATCTTTTGGCTTAACCACATCCCACCCAGGGCCCTCTGAGAGCTGGGGAATTATTCACAGGAGAAAAGGCTGAGACCAGACTCGCGTTTAGAGCGAGAGAAACACACGTAGAGCGTGCCTCTAAGCGAGCCAGTGTATGAACATCGGTCCTAATGAAGAAGACAGAAGCAGGAGCCCCTAAAATATGATTTCTTAGAAAAAGAGCCAGGGTAGTATCGGATGGGGATCTGGTAATAAAAATCTCACATATTCTTGAACAAATGGCCTGTCTTCGTTCACCGTATTTGAAATACCTGACCGATTACGTAGCATGGGAACAGCAACGCTCTAGATCAAGTGATCTTTACACAGCAGCCCGCTTTATTAAAAATTAGTTACCAGGAAGTTTCGGGCTCGAGTGATTGTAACTTTTAGGCTATTCTGTGTGATATGCTATTAGAGATAACCAGACCTTCCACATCTTTTCATTGCCATGGGAAGAGGACGTGGTCAGGATTTCAGGAACAATGTTAACAACCTTCCACCCAATGCTTGCTCCTGCTCAGGGTCTGAATGTTTCTCATCGTCTTGTTGGGTTGCTTTGCCACACTAGCTCCTCCCTGCTATCAGATTCTTTACAGGCAGATATCCCCACTATTCTAACTCACACAAACACAGGATGTTCCTGGCCAGCCTGTCACCATTATCCAGCCTGTATGAAGGAAAAATCGGGGGAAGTTATTAACCAAACTCTGAGGCTGATGCGAAACAATGAGGGAACTAAGTTTAGCTGTGAAAGCAACCAGGATCCAGCTTTCACAAACCTGCAAGTTATTTATCTAAGGTGGGAAACATGATCAGAGGAGAACAATGCATGCGAATATAAAGGAGAGCACAATAATGACCACAGAGCTCAGCTCCCAGCATGTGGTCACAGCAGGAGAGATGGAGGATAGCGGGCGACCGTCGCACGGGAGAGGACGTCGGGCAGCGTGTGGCAGAACCCGCTGCGTTATCATTATGGAGCGAGGAATCCTAAGGGCAAAGAGTAACATCGCTTCTGGGGGAGTCTAGCTATCGCTTCTAAGATAAGGGGGTCTGTAAACTGGGGCTGATTCTCGTGCATAGTCTCGATTGTGCTGGCCTTAGCTGTGCCTTTCAAATACTCTGGGGTAAGGGCCTGGCCTGGCTGCACTGTGGGCTGATGGGCTGGCATTCCCAGCCCCCTCTCAAATGGGAAAGCTGTCCAGCAGCATTTCCCATTGCTCTGAGTGACTCAGACCTGAAGGAGATGCAGAGGGAGCAAATATCGGTGAGTTGTCAGAAGAACAGAGACTAGAGCAGCTGTGCAGGAAGGAGAGAATCCAAGTTCTCCGTCAAGTGACCCATCACGTTTTGGAGCAGGCGGGACCATACCCCAATTCTCCATTGCCCTGCACTTTCACGCTTTCTAGATGATGTACGGGAACGTCAGGCAGGTACAAAACACTACTGCCTGGATGCTGGACAGCCCTTCTCCACTTTGTCCTACTGCAAGTGACTGCACCGGGTGTTCCCAAAGGAAAAAAATTACGTAGGCATTCTAGCACGTGAAAGGGGAGTCTGGCAGACCAGCTGAGTTGTCCAGAGCTCATCCCTGTTTTTCTGTTAATGCAAAACAAAGAGCAAGGTGTAACTACTATCATCCTCAAACCAGGTGTGAAATTCAAAGTATCTGAAAGTAACCGGTGGAAAACTCTGGAGTTTCCAGTCGGGCGGTTGGATGACACAGAGTCTGACCCAAGTGACCTGTCTGTACCAGCTCCATCTCACACGTCTTGGCATTCAATCAACACCGCATCGTAACATCACTGCTTTTACCTGGGGGTGAAAAAGCAGCGGGGAAGGTCGCAGGTACTTCTCCTTTAGGGCACCCACAGGGTCTGTCACCTTCCGCTTCTCCACCCTGCTGGACAACAACACAGAGGGTTACATACCTTACAGGGCTACAGGCAGCAAAGAAACAGCCAAACCATTTGCAGAGGTGTTTAAATTAAATATACGCGGCTATTCTCCTATTGACCCACACGTCTTTCTTCCCCTTCTACTGGATGCTACAGACTATGGCCCGCAAATTACCCTGCAAAAGGCATTGGAAATGGCATGAAAATGGGTCCCCTCCTTTGGGCAGTATTTTTTTTAGTCATCAGGCTGACAACTAAGAAAACATTTTGATCCTTCTGTGCGAGAACTCATGCCTCTGCTGTAGTGGTTTAAACCTCTGCTGTTGTGAAATGTCAAAAAACCAACTATATTTCAAGCAAAAGCAATGTTTAAGTGGGAAAAGCTCTACAGACTCCACAGTAGGCAGCCACAGCATGGAAAAAAATTTGTCTTTGAGAGTTTGTCTTTATCTTAAGAGTTAACACAGGGCCAGACTTCGCAGCCCCGAGTGTGCTGAAATCATTAGGTGTTTCATATTTATTTCCTCCCTTGCAGCTGAGACATAATTTGCATTGAGTTTCTTTGGCAAGCGTGTGTGGACGACAATTTCAAAAGTTAGGAACCGGTGGGAGATCTCTGAAGTGACTGAGGAACCCGAGATCTCCTGATGTCACTTCGGCCCATTCAAATATTCTATGCTTAAGCACCTTACTATGCAGAAACGATCCTAAAGTTGGGCTCCTGTTTTTGAAAATAGTGGCTTTGCTTTCACAAAACACTCTACTTGCAGGGAAACTGTGGTGTGGAATCACCAAAAAGAGAAACTGAAATGTCCTCTATGGGAAAAAAGCGTTATGAAAGCGACTCCAATAAACGCAGCTGCATCTTTAAATTACTGGAATACAGTCCATCTCAGCTAAACCAGCAGAAACCCAATAGTAAGAGTAATTTTAACTACATTAGTCCAGCATAAATGAGAGCAAATTATTTTGCTGCATTTCAGCTGATTGGTGTGTGGATCAAATTACCAAAGAGTTTAAAAGAAGAGTCATGCAGAGTGCTATTTAGCGAACTGTACTTAATCTGCATTTAATTTTTCTTGGGTAGGAGAAAAGAGAAGAGCTGGATTTGAAATGCAGTCAGACTTGCTGTGCTTTGGAAGGTACGTGTTTTTACGGGCATGAGTTTTGAGGAAAACAACAATCTGCAAAACAAGACGTAAAAAGTTTCTCCCTGACATAAGGTAAAACACTAAGCCGCAGCAAGCGGTGAAGCTTTACTCTCCGTGACGTGCTGCCGTCGTCTGCGATGCCCGGGGGAATGCCCCCCGGACCCTGGCAGCAGGCGTCTCCAGAGACAGCCCCACCTGCATCAGAAACGTAAAAAACTTCGTGAAGCGGCAGCGTTTCACGCAGCTTTACCGTCTCCCAGTGTCGGGTAATGCGAACACAACAAACGTACAAACTTCCTCGTCAGAGCTGAATTCCGCAGCGACCAGCGAGAGGATTAGGCTGATCTTTTCAGCCCAGTGCCTGAGAACGTTACCTTAACAAGGCCGAGCTAAAAACTGCACTGATTTCAGGCTGTCTGGCTGCATTAAATTATATCACCAGGAGAAAATGTCAACGATTTAAGTGGCCTTTGGGAGAAAAATGAAGGAGCCAAACGATGTGAGAGAGTCTGATAAAGAGAAGTTTAGAAACAAAATATTTCCCTATTTTTTAAGCTGGGACTTGGAAGCTCTGCTGTTTAGCTCATTACATCAGAAGTCTGATTCGCAGGCAACTCCACCGCTGACTTTCTATTTTAATATATTACTAAAACTACATGAATCCCGTGGAATGCAACAAATGATGCCCCCATCCTTCACTTCCATCTGTCTTCTGGACCTTTACGGTTTTCCCGAGGCTGCTATTTTAATTGGCAGCGGCTTTTCCAACCCGTGTTGTTTTAACATTCCTACTGAGAATGCCCAGAGGTGGCAGGACCCTAAGCTAACTCGAAGCTTTCGCCTTTCTATCCCATTTCTTTCTTTTTTCTTTTTTTTTTTCCAGAAGTACTTTTTACAAAAATAAATGCCGGACTATTTACATCATTACTTATTTTTCCAGGAGGAGATGACCATGGTGGGTCCCAGACCGAATACACTACACGTCCCGGGCTGTGATGTAGCCGTTGCCATCACAGATGGTAAGCATGTAAGCAAGCAACACAGCACCAACCCTGAGAGCGCTGGCAAAGCGAGAGACGCTTTCTTAATAGCAAGCAACGAGGGCTCACTAATCCTCATCTCAGCTGACAGTTCTTTGGCCTGGCTAGACATTGACATCATTTTTTCCCACAGTTATCAACCGTACAATAGCAGCAAGGCAGTGACATAGGTGCTGTTCTCCTGGCCTGCTTCTCCAGCCGGCAGCGAAGGCCACGCCACCCGTTGTTGTTCCCAGTCCTTTGAACGCTCAAGCGAACCATCCCAGCGCTGACATAATCGCTCTGCGGTGACTAGGAGTCTTTCCAGCGCTAAGAAAACACCAGCTTCTGCAGCACATCCATTAACTTTCCAGCAGGCTGGATTACAGCTAGGCTCGCTATGCAACCCCGCGGCACGCTGCTCGCGTTCGGCTCACGTAACGCAAGAACAAGCCGTTCGCTTCCAGGAACCGGCTGTTCGGTTGGACACGGAATCCAGGAGCCCCCTGGGCCAAACCCGCGAACCGAAATGGATGTTAGGAAGCATCCTGTCCTAAGGGAGAACTAACTGCCATGTTAACGTCTACGTCAGACTAGTTCGGCGTACCTCTTTTTGCCCGACTTTGCTAAAAACAAGCAAACGGTATTTGCTGCGTGACAAACGCATCTCGTCCGTAGCAGGAAGATAACAGAGGTAGCGCCAGTGCCTGGATGGGTAATACGCAAACGTACTGGTACCCTCACCATAAAGCGCGCACTCATTTTCCTTTAGAAACGGGTTTTATAAAAAAACTCTAAACCAACAGAAGACTCAAGTCTTCCCTTTACATCTTCCTCTAATTTCATTCCCTCTGGAAGTTTAACCGGCATTTGGATAACTTCATCCAGTCTGCTTTACACCTGCCTTCCGTGTTCAGCTTATTCTAGGCATGACATAACGAACCGGGCCTTCCTCAAAACCCACCCCTTTCAAGTGAAACTAGAAAACCCTTGTTATCTTCTAAGAAAGGTAAGTCTGCAATAAATGTGTCTGGGAGAGGTCCAGATAATAACACACTACCATGTATTTACACAGTACTTGTTATTCCACACTTAAAAACATTTCGAACGGCTGGGGCCACAACAGCAGTTCCTATGAACTGAAAAACTCTAAGAAAGGGAATTAGAAAGAAAAAACGGGAGCTGGGGAGGAAGAAAGGTGAAGTGGCTCACAAAGGGCCATCAAGTAAGTCAGTGGGAGAGCTGCATTTCCAGGCTCCCAGGGCTCCTGACTCATTCCCAAGCCATGAGAGCCCAGGCTCTGAGGCAGCTGAACTCTGCATTCTTATCAAATCAAACCTCTGGAATTTCCCCAGCAGAAGTGCCATCTTAGTGTTGGCTCGTGGGAGAGTCCTTAAATAGGTCAAGTTTCTTCTTTATCAAAATAAGGATGTGTTCTTTATACATATTGATTACGAGTACTCCTTTCAGTTAGTCAGCCCTTTCGATTCAGAAAATTCAGCGTGCTGTGACAAAGGAGAGAGGAGTACCGTCAACCGCAGCAGACTTTCACTGCTCTTTCTAAACAACCTACATCCCGATCCGCCTCAAGTTGCAATGTCAGCTAGAGAATTAGCTCATTAGAGGAAACGCTTAAGGCAGGGTATGTTAATACCTGTATATGGGGTCCATGAAAAAGGGCGATGGCTTAGCGTAATGCAGGGATGGCTGCTGAGGCAGTTGAGACTGGGAAATCTTGGGTAAGACTTCACTTGCCATTAGCTTCCTTTCCCCGTAAATGTGGTTTTTCCGTGGCTCTCTTCCTCCGTTCTGACTGGCTCGGATGCGGTTGCCGATGCTCAGATCCAGTGGCTGTTCTTCCCCCGCGGACGGGGCTGGCAGGACCTTAGGTGGCGGCAAGATTGGCTTAATCTCTTTTGGCTTTGTGGTGAGATCAAAGGGTGACTCTGAGCTGGTGCTGCCTACTTTGTGGAGGTCCCTGGGTGACTTTGGTTCTGCCTTGACCAGCAAGTTGTGATTGAGGGTCCGCTCCGTAAAAGGGTAGAGTGAATGGGGGAAATTGGGGAGGAACTGAAAAGGGAACATGGAATGATACGGGAGCGAACCCATCTTTTTCTCCTGCATCCCCATAAAGCCAGGCCCAAAATACTTCTCTGCGATGGAGGCGATAGCTTTAATAGAGTCATTAGCTGCTCCCGTGGTAGGTAGCAGGTGCTCTTCGGGGGGAGGAAAGAAGGAATGCTGAGAATAGAAGAGAGGGATCTCACTCGTGTTGTTGGTGGAACTTGCAGACACGGAGCTGCTGACAAAATCCGGCTTGCTCTCCATTTGTTTGCTCTTATCTTTCGTTTTGTCCCTGTCACTCTCTGCATCGCTGTCCAGGTCAGAACCGGTGCCAGTAGTGGTGTCCAGATCTGTGCCGGTGGTTGTATTGACATCCTCAAAGTCACTGCCATCGGACATGTCGCTGTTCCTGGCTTTTAGCTTCTCCAGGTAGGAGCTTTCCAGGCTGCTTTCACATTTCTCCTCTCCCGAAGTGGCCTGGTTGCTGTTGCTCACTGCAGAGATCAGAGGAAGTGCCGGGTTCCCAAGGGGGCTTGGAAGCTTTGCGTCTTGAGCGTGGTTGAGGGGACTTTTGAGCAGTTGCGTGGGTGGTAACAAGGGGGGCCTGGGGTATAGAGACGGTGGGAAAATCCCTGGGAATCCCGGAGTGAGGGCAGGAAACGCTGGGGGGGCAGGTGAGAACGGAAGACCCGCCGGGTGCGGGCGGGACGGAAAATAATCGTTAAATCCCAGGCTGGCGTGATTGAGGTTGGGAGAGGGCTTGGATTTGTCCATCATGGAAGTGGGCGTTAGGGGCAGGCCGGGGGCAAAAATGCCCCCAGGGTTGTAATGGTTCTTGCCCTCGCAGAAGCGCCGGTGTTTGTTGAGAGAGGAGGTAGTGCTGAACATCTGGCCGCAGTCCTTGCATTTGATCTGGGTGCGACAGTCCGCGTGCATCCGCTTGTGACGGCAGAGGTTGGAGAACTGCGTGTAGGATTTGTGACAGACCTCACCTAAAGCATCAACAGAAACCAACAACAAAAGCAATATGAAATTAACAGGAAATGGCAGGGAATTCTCCAGGAGCTTCACCAGCGTCCCCCACCCCTTCCACCCTGCCCCTGAAATCGCCTCCCCGGAGACAGAAGGGGTAAAAAGCAGGCTACAGCTACGCGCTGGACCGGACCTCTAGAAACCCACCGCCACATCTCTCCCGCTAAGGCTTCCCCCCGTCACTTGGGGCACACCGTTTAGTTTCTATGGGCTTCAGCTCTCCCCGCAGACCATTGGGCTAAGGAGTCCATCTGGTCGCTTCACTTTGCAAGAACGTGGGAAAAGCTATCTCCCTCTTTAAAGGTTTACACAGGGCTCAGCCTCGCCGGGCTGCGAGCTTGGCTACTTTTGGGAAAGGAAGAGGCAGCCCTGGGAATCCCAGCTGAGAATGCTGGAAGAGCCGCAAGGGGAGCAGGCTGCAAGACCCCCAGGGGCTTCCACCCCAGAAGGACCCCCACCTTTCCCTTGCAATAACCCTCCTCCCTAGAGACTCTCTCAACAAGCGACTCTACAGAAATCGGAGGGGACATGCCACTCCTGCGCAACCTTTTTTGGGGGGACTGACAATAATGATTGTCAATATCTATTTGATTGACAAATATCTATTTGTATTAGCTGGTCTGCTTTCCTTATAGTCCTGGCATGGCAGGAAGCGCTGAAGGCTGAAGGGAGAAGAACTTCGCCTCATTTAATCAAACCTACCCTTTCTTTAATGCCATTAATAGTAAGTAACCACTCCATGGGGAAGTTCTATAAACACTTTGCCAGCCAGGCCTCAGTTCAGCTAGAAGCAGGGCAAGATCTTGTATTCGTTAAATTAGTAAGACACCCTAGCAATGCTAAGTTAACGCTACATCAGCGTTTTCTTTAACGACCTGTAAATACCAAGCTTTCAAAATGTGAATTTTTATGACCTCTTTCACCTACAGACTTTGCTGGTGTGCAAGGAACAGGGCAAAGTAAGAAAAAATCCCACCCAAACTTTTCTATGTATCAAAACACTGTAACTTTTTATTATCTGATGCCTCTTTCAACATAGGAATAAATTCTACTTCTTAGTGAATTAACACACTTCTTTCACCGGAGAACTGCTGTTAGCACCATTCTGTAAACATGGAAATTGAGACAAAGACAGGGGAAGTATATTGTTTGGAGTTGGGCAGGCAAGGACCCGAATCCGAATTCTCGTGATACCCAGTCCTCCCACTCAGTGATGAAGCGGTCCTTCCTTCCTCCCTCCCTCCCAGCTTTTACCAACAGGTACACTCAAGTGTAACTTTCCCTCTATTTTTTCCTAATCTTTAGGATTTACATCAGTGCTTGAATATCAAACGACTGCCAGAACGTTCCACCGGCAGCTCTGAAAATATAAGGGGAAGCCCTTTCTATTGAAATTCAAGCAGGGATTATTAAAATTTAACAAATTTGACATTTCAGTTCAAATGAGCATCCCAAAATTCAGTGGACTGTCACTGAAGAGACTCCTGTGTCTGCTTTCTGATTGCACTAGAAATTTAAGATGAACCATCTTTCCTCAGAGTATTTCAGCCTTTCTGCTTTGGACCCAGATACAGCAAGGAGCTGCAAAGGAAGCACAAACAGGAGGAGAACTAGAAAGCCATCAGAACAGTTTCAATGTTTGAGTAACAGCTTTTTCAAATGTGTATGCTAAAGCCATCCCTAGTTTTTGGCAATCACCCCTTAAAAACCTGTGTCAGTTCTTCTGAACTACTATTATTCTATGTGTATAGTTTTATGGCTGTTGGGTGTATTATTTTAGCCACCTTAGACTTTCAAAAAAAAGGGTTTATTTAGGTTTTTTACTTCATTTTAAAATGTTTTCTTAAAAAAATATCTAAGCAGAGTTCTTCAAGGAAGCACTACTCAATTTATTTTCCATAAGCTAATGGTCTGTTAGAACAAACCCTGCTTCTATAGAAATATAAGCAGAAGGATATGTCGGCATCCGCACAACATTCAAGTCCCGCAAACTAGTTCTGTCTCTCCGGGCTGTGCCCGTGCTTTGCTATTGCAAGAGATGTGCTTGTCACCAGACAGCCTCAGAGGGAGGCAAAGTGCCGCCCCCCCGCTCCAAGTGCTGGCAAACTCAAGTCAGGACAGCCTGTCCACTCCTGCCTGTCTCCGTTTTGGGGCTACTTTAACTGCTTGACCCTTGGTTCTAGAATGGGTGAGTATTTTTCTTGTCCTGCCTGCCTGTGCAAAGCTAGCATCTTCAGGGTTGTGGGAGTGACTGTGGGGGTCCAAACGATCAGGCAGGTGCTAATACCGCCACGTGTAAGGATACCATGAGTAAGCTCCCTCTCAAATTACTAATAATATCTGAACAAATGTCACATTGGGGTAGATTTCTTTAAAAGGTGTTTGTATATTTTTCTTTCCAGAACAAAATTTACTCCTTTCTAATTTTAACCACCTCCTTTGCCAAGTACCAAGGGATGCTACACTGTGGTTTAGAAGATACACACAAGCTTATAATAAATGGCTCATCTGCTTAAGCAGATTTTATCACAACTGAGCGCACTTTCTGTCAGTTTTCACTGGCTCAACACTGTGTTTGTGGTGGTTGCATTATTTTTGTTGTATGCATTCGCAATATTACAAAAACACTGTTCCCATGTGGCAAAACTTGATGAGAAGACTGAGGATAACAAAAGCAAAGTCTTCCAAGGGAATCATGTTCCTTTTTTAACTTTTCCACCCCATGAAGACTTGCTAGATATACACAAAGCTGCACAAAATTCCCTGAAGAAAAGTGCTATAGGTATGAGAGCTCACATCATTGCTCCAAAATAGGGAAAACTGGAAAATTTTTGTTTAAGTCTCCAGTTCTACAGTGATTTAGTAACTCTGCGTGTAGTTTCCTCTCTTGCTGTTCTGTGTTCTGCAGTTATAAAGTTACATTTTGGGGTTTTTTTTTAAAGCCAAGTATAACACTGTAAAAAACAAACAAACAACCCCCCGCCCCTGCACACACAAACCCTCTTCTTCCACTGAACAGGAAAGAAAAACTTCCCAGCGAATCCTGCCTCATGGCTCCCCTAAAGTTGCTAATGGATTCCATATTCATGCATGTGACTCCACCTGGCACATCTGAAGTAGGCAGAATCAGTCTCCAGTTGTTTTACACACTGATTTAGACTGACAACTCCCTAATTCTTATGAGGTGAGAGTGAGGAGATTATGAGAAGAAATCATTCATCTCACTGCAGCAATACTACGCGATTCAAATTATCTCTTTCATGTGCCCGTCATCAAATGAAAGATTGCATCAAAATGAGCAATAAGAGTATTTTTTCTTCCTCCGCTGACACCCATCTGATTATCTCAGAACACACTAATGAAACGAGTCTCCCAGGATACTCTTGCATACTGTTCCCATTATACCAATAGCGAAAAAAGGCAGAAGTGGGTTCAGTGGCTTCCCTACCGTAACATCAAAGCCTGGAATCAAACACAGATCCCGTTCTGTGCTTGAACTATGCTTTCTGAAGAGTGTCAGGAAGTAGTCCCTAAAGTTTCTCTAGCTTTGTTGTGACACGATCCACTTTTCTGCGCAGTTATCAAAATCCAATAGATGCTGTGTCAATTAAAAAAATATACAACCCTGAGAACGACAAGAAATGAGATGAACGGCTCTCAAGGGAAAATGCCCTTTTGGAGATATCCCACTAAAGATGGTGCTAAGGACACAGTTAACCTGCTATTTATTTGGCTTCCGAGCATTATCTAGATGAAATGTGCAATAAATAAAGAAGGAAAAACCTCTTTTTAAAAAACACCTTCTTCTCATCTCTGTGACCATTCCAAATTCTTTACAACGGCTATGGGATTTGAGGCACCCCGAAAAACATTTCCATCAGGCTATGTCAGCTATTTATTTATGTCACCAACATGAACATTCAAAAATTATTAAGGAAAAAAAGACGAGAGAAAGCAAAGATATGAGAAAATGGCATCGCTAGGACTGCTGAGAGACTGAGCTTTTAACTTGTCAAGAAAGTCAAAAACTGCCATGAATGTTTACTGAAAAAACAGGGAGCATGCAAAAAAAAAAAAAAAGAAAAAAAAGAAAAAAAATAAAAAGAAAAAAAATCGCTGTGGAATTTCATCTTGTGCTCTGACCTATAAAATTACAGCGGCTGCTCACAGAGGGACAGCTAGTACTGGGGGGCCCCCGCAGGATACGTGCAATTATAGCAAAAGCCAGAGCTCTGTGATGGCCGTGACAACTTACATATGAAAGGTTTGACAGTACTGTGAATGTGCTTGTGCTGTTTGAGGCCAGACGAGGTGGCAAAGGTTTTGCCGCAGTCCGGGCAGGCATGGGCCCGCGCGCCAACGTGCTGGGAACGGATGTGCCGCTGGAGGTTGCTGGGGTCGGTAAACACCTGAAAGACAAAACGCCTTGAGGGAGGAGAAACAAAGCAGTAGGGAGAAGAGCGTACACGTGAAAAGCTTGACTATTTTTCGGGGTTTTTTTGCCACCACCGCTCCTGGCATCAGGAGTGCGGGATATTCACCTCCCGCTGCAAACGGATCACGAACTGAGCAGGGCTGAGCCGCATTCTGCCAGGCTGCTGTCACGCTCTCCGAAGCGCACGGCGCTCGTGTTTTAAGAGCTGTTTGCTTACCCACATCTGCCCTGCACGACGCTCACCTGCCGCTCCGGCAGACTCTCCGATACCCGGGAAAAGGCCAAAGGCGACTTGCTCTGGGCAAGGCTGAGCTCCACATCCGAACGGAGGTGCCGGGGCCAGCTGAGCACGCCTCTCTCCCTCTGTCACCACGCTCCACACCACGGCCGGGCCACCGAACCGCGCCAGCACGGGTCGCCCGTCCCCTGGACCCCCTTCCCCCAGGTCCCAGCGCCCTCTCCCAGGCAAAGCCGCCCACGGTTACCACGGCCCGCGCCGTACCTTAACGCAGTTTTCACATTCAAACCGTTTCCCGCTGTCGTGAGACATTTGGTGACGAATCAGGTTGGATTTCCAGTTGAAAGCCTTGGGACACTGGTCGCACTTGTACTCCCTCTCCTCGGTGTGGATTACCATGTGCTGCTCCAGGCTGGGAAAAAGAGACAGGCTGACCTCGCATGGCAGGCGGCAGCCCGCAGCCCGGGCCGGCAGCGAACGGAGCCCAAATCCGAGCGCCCACCCCAACCGGGCTCTTCCAGCCAAGGCACATACTGTTACAGAACTCCTGCCCCGATTCAGGGAGGTTTGAAGGCGAGAGAGGTGATCGGAGACGGCGATGGAGAAACAGGCTGCGAGCCTGTGGGGTCTGGGGGGGTTTGCAGAACTAACTGCTGCTGCGGAGCACGACTGCAAAAGCCTTTGTGAAAAGGAGGTGAGCAGCACATCGACCACGGGAGGTGCAGCGACATGCGAATACCATTTCTTTTTTGGGGATTTATTTCAGCGATGGAAGCTGCCCTATTCTGCCTCAAAATGTCGCTGCATTTTACGATATTTCTTATTAAATACCTGAGTCCCATTTACAAGGGGGAAAAGGAAGGTAAAACCAGACCTGACCCTGCAGGTTCCTGAAGGGAAAAATGAGCACTTTGTGACCACGACTTCTATGGCATCCCCACAGGGAAAGACAAGATATTAGCTGTTGCTGCCGAGACTATCACGTTGCCGTTTTCACGGGCACAAAGCCCACAGCTTCCCAGAACACAGCAACTTAACATTGGAAAGAAACATGATAAGGTGCAAACACATTTCACTTCTAAATGTCAGGCATCTTTTATTACTTAACTCGGCAATTTCAACTTCTGCCAACTGGCAGCCTCTCCCAAACCAGGAGGATGATGGCAAACCAAAGTGGCTGCTGGAACAGGGCCACGGCGGGGATGGCTTTTCAGAGAAATGCACAGGGTGCTCCGTTTCCCCTACGCCAAAGTACCGTCCCCGTTGCATCAGCACGCAGCGCTCCGCTGGGCCACCGACCCAGGTGTGACAGTCAAGGGAAGCCACTGTCGGTGGCAGCGGGGCAGGTACGGAGCCTGGGAAACCATTCTGCTGAAGACCGACTGCTGTAAGATGAACTAAGTGGGCTGGAAATCCTGCACCTCTCGAGCCCTGAGAAACGAAAGAATAAATTTTGGGTCCTTCGCCGCCTTCGGCGCAGTTTAACGGGAGTTACAAATACTCCTCCTTACTGTGAATTCTGATGCGGGACAAACCTATGTGAAATCCACTGCTGCCTGAAATCCCCTACGGATCGATATTAAACCATTCCTATGGAACTTTAAAAGCACAGCTATATTTTTTATAGGAACATTAAAACTAAACACTACTGGAAAACTCTGCCAGTCTTCATTAAACGCTACAGGACGACTTCACAGCAGATAACCCCATGGCGTTTCCACAGAGCCTGGGGGATTTAGAAACCTAGGAATCCACTCAGCCTTGGCACATCCTCAGACTATCCTGGTCCCACTCCCTTCGGATGCCTGCGGGGACCTGCATCCCCGGTGGGACTGTACGCCGACAGGCACCCTGGCACCAGCAGGCACCTGCCAGCACCCAGGCGGAGCAGAATGGACCCGACACTGGGGTCCTCTGGAATGCCCAGCGTAAAAGCTAATCGTGCTGACAACTGACCCACGTTGAAACCTTTGTGCCCTGAGGGCATTTCTGGCACACGAACACGGACAACCGTGTAGACGGTGGCTTCATCACAAGTGGGCTTGGTGGGACTGCAACCGGCCCGGCAACTTCACGTACGAATCTTAAACAGCCACCAGCCTGCTAGTCCCTTGAAGAACCTCCTCCTCCTCCAGGTCAGATAGTTAATATTCATGAACATGCCCCTTATAAACTGCCAATCCACTGATTTTAAAGAAGCAATATTCATTTTGCTAAAGAAATGGTGTTCTTAACGCTACAAAATTTTTTACACATACAAAGAAATATGTACCTTTCATATACATATACAAAAATACGTTCCTGTTAACTGTGATTTATGAGTTTATTTAGAGCAAATATGGACAAACTAATATGCTGTTTAGAGGCAAGTACCTACTGGGATTAGCAAAACATTTATTTATTTAGTCAGCTGCTAAATGCTCAATTTCAGTTCCCCAGTGGCACTCTTGATTTGATCTGTATTAACTTCTGAAAAATTGTAAGACCATCTAGGTACGCTGACTGGATACATTCTGTGTTTTAGTGGCTTTCTCAGTACATAAAATGCAGCAGACTGATGGGGGAGGGATAGATGTGGACATTCTCTCCCAGCTCCAGTAAAGCCATCAGCGTGCAGCACGCTGAATGGTGATGTCGCTGACACTATCTTTCCCCCGTTGAAAAAACGAACTTTGTATTACTTGCTTAAGAAAACCCCAAACATTTGGAATCGATGGTCTAAAAGGCAACGTACCCAATGAGCCCGGGAGCCCCTATCACAACTCCAAACACTTTCCAAGTGTACAGGTCTGTGGCTAATGCCTTGGAGCATCTCCATCTGAGGTCAGTTGGAAATACCTTGAAAAGGCCTCTCCGTCACCCTAGGGGTGCTCCAAAACTGGAAATCCACGCTAGCAGACACATGGACTTTTGCCTCAAGCTTGAGATATTTGTGTTGAGCACACTGATGACCAGTAAATGTTCTGCTACATTTTCTTCTTAATTACAAGGTCTGTAAAGTAACAGGAGTGATGATTCTGAAGAATCAAAATGGGAGAAGGTCCTGAAAATAAATCAGGACAGGGCTTGTAGAATTGGTGTTCTGTCCTTCGCCCTTCCAAAGGTTTTCGATCTGACTTTGAGCAAGTCATTTGCTCGTCCCTTTTACCAACCGCCACTTAAAAGCAGTGCTTGGTGTGGGAGCTCTCTGCTCCGCTGCCAGCAATGCTCGCAATGGAGACGGGCCCCAAGGGGAGCCAAGTCTTAGACGGAGTGAAGGTCTGTCTTACCCACTTCTCCCAAGAAATCAAGGGAAACTCGGACCTTAACTCAGCCACATCATTTGAATACCTAGAATTAGCTTCACCAGGCGACTCTCAGCATCTTACTCACAGGGGTAAGTACTCGCTAAAGGGAAAAAGGGACTTAAATTTTTTCTGCGTCTCTTAACCCCTGCAGAATGGGCACACAGTGCCACCGGAGGCCCCCAGGGAGAGCCAGGAAATACACAGATGTTACAAAGAGGAGACGACATATACATTTCAAAAAGGTATTTCCTAAAATAACATAAAACCAGAGTGCTGGAAGCTAAAGAGGAGAAAGTTTCCAACACAGCTAGAGAGAGAAGAGAATTGGAATTTCTACTAAAATAATTTTAAAGGAAGTTCACCTTTTCTTGCCAAGTAAAAAAATTAAGAGAATTGTAGCCTCCTAGTATCTAATCAAAAGTAGCCAATGCAGAAACACAAGGTGAGGAATAAAGACATCAAACTGTGCTAACAGAACCACTATACAGATCTCACTGGCAGACAGTATCTATTACCAACTTTTACAACACCCACAACTCAGCCAAGAGCCAAGCTCTTTTTAATACAGATAAACCAGTGGAATGTTCTTCACGTTTCACCTCTCTCTACATTTTTTAAAATAGATTTTTTTCTTCACTTACTCACCTAAATAAAAGAACTGAAAGCAACAACATAATTCAAAATTACTAATGTTGGTGAACATCATATTTTTAAATTTTTAACTGAAATGAAACACGTCTTATACTGGCTTTAAGCTCAATGTTTTTGCTCTACTTATATAGTAGATGACAGAGGATTGCCAGTTCTCACAATTTTGTAACAAATTTTGCTGTGCGTGGTGTCTGTTCATCTAAGAAGTCAACTGAAATGAGTATGTGAGAACTTCAGCCTCCGGTAAGCAGAGAGAACTCTAGTCCTTATGCTGTGGAGAAAACCTTGAAAATACAGCCCAAGAGTTAAAGGCTTACGATGCAAATAAACACAATCCTAAAGTGATTAAAAAAACACCTCAACTTTTTAAACCTGGCTGCTAATATTTAACCATCTGAGTCTCGCATTGCAAATGAATCAGAAATCTCAGATCTCTGCTTTAGAGCTGTATTTGAATACTATCACATTATGCTTGAAAGATGCAAATTTTCAGTTAAAACTCATTGGGCCAAAGAATTTTTCCTTTTAAAAAAAAGTTTAATTCTTGTTTAGAGTTGCCTTATCATAATAATTGAATAATTACTGTAAATGAAAAGATGAGCTGGAGAATGTCCTATCTTCTTTTCCTTTTCAAATTTCTATTACAAAAATGCTTGATGAACACAAAATTTTTTAATGAACATTTTCTTTTTTAAAAACAATTAAACCCAAAAATTTGATTGGAAGAGAATTTTTTTAATTGCTTCTGCAAGATCAAATAGGAGCTCACGACCATGTTAAGGGTTCTCAGGGTAACAACACTTCTTTATATCCACTGATCTCACATGACCAAGAATTACATATAAAAAAAGTCTTTGTGCAAATATTGGCAGAACATAAATACCACTGTCTTCCCTCAGAACCAGATCACATGGGAGCAGCCGCTGGAGAGATACTAACCAGGTCTATCAACCTGTGTGTCACAGCCCTGAAAAAGTCACAGGGAATTCAGAGAATAACCATTTAAACTTTATAGTACCAATAATCTGTGGAAGCTTCTGCTAACAAAGTGATGGAAAGCATCATAGCCTATGAAATCGAGGCGAAATAAAATGTTGCCCAGTAGCTAATGCCATTGAAGGATCCTAAAAATGGCAATCCTTAACCCTAGGAGGAAAAGGAAAGGTATATCCCCACGGCCGTCCTGAGCCGCCCAGCGCCCACCTCGGTCCCACGTTTCCCACCATCGGACAGGGCTGCGCAGGAGTTGTGGAGAGGGGCAGGCCAGGGGAGGGTCTGGCAATTTTCTGGTACCTGTATTTATTGGGGAACATCCTCTCACAGTCTTTGCACTCATAGACCTGTCCATCTCCAAGACCTTCTTGCTTGATCTCGTCGTTGAGGGTCTCGTACAGGGAGCTGACAGCGTTGCAGGCGTACTTCTTGTGTCGCCGCAGGTCGAGCTTTGACTGAAAAAGTTCATCACAGTCCTCGCAGCGAAACGTGTGCTCTTCTACAACAGACATAGAAGATGATTTTGACTTGTGGATCAGGAAGTTCAAGCAAGTCTAATTATTTTACCCAACACTGGGCTTGTAAAGAAAACGTAATATTCTGTGAGGATCTGTCAAACAAGCGAACAAACTAAGAGGAAATTTGCAAGTGACAGGGGAGAGAAACCAAGGTAGGCTGTGCCAGCAGATTGCTTTCACTTTAAGCATCAAGAAAAAAAAATAAATCACACGACCAGGAGAGATCTTGTTTTCTTTGTGTCCTGGCCTCTGCTGAGACATAGAGACCTATGAGAATTGGTAGATACACAAAATACTGGGGCTATTCTGGAGCGCTGCGTTTGTTTGCAATGAGGTTTTCTGAAAATACGAATGAGCTTTTCTTCAAAAAGGGCTGCCAGGGAAAAAAGGAACAAACCACACTCACATAAAGACAGATAGTGGGAAAAGCAAATTGCCACAGCACAAACCTGGAGAAGCTTCTTTCTAAGAAAATGCCTTTCTAATGTTATCCTCTTAACTCATCCCGCACAACTGCAGAAGCGCAGTGCGCCATCAAACCCGAGGAGTTCAAAACCGGAGTACCATGGAAGAAAGAAAAGGGAGGCAAATTCTTTGTTGTTGTGCCGGTTTGTTTTGTTTTGGTTTTTTTTTTAAAAAAAAAAAAAGATCTAATGCACATAATAAATTATTGTAGTCAAGGTCAAACAAATTAAAAAAAGGGCAGCTATTATTAAGTTTACAAGGCAGCATCCTGACTATAGTGCCAAGCCAAACAATCAGCTCAGAGCTGTAAATTTTCCAGGAGAACAACCTCTGCGAGGGAGTGGGGAGTCGGGATAGCTCCGGGTTTCTCCACCCGGCAGGCAGCTTGAAACAGAAGCTTTCCGGCCACCACTTAGTTCCCGGTGCAGCATTTCCCCGTCCTCCTCTACCCTCTTCCTCCGGACTCCGGGGCTCTCTTTCGTATTAAGTTCTATTCTCTTTTTCTGATAACTTTACTTTCGAAAGGAAAGCTTGTGGTAAAATGCATTAGCTCAGAAGGAAGAGTGGAAATACCCTAAGAGATGCAGCCAAAAGCCAATGCCGTGATGGAGCCGATCCATCCCCGGGCGCCGGGGAGAGGGGACGGCGGGGGAAGATGCGGGCGGCACTCGCGTCTTCGTGGCTGCTTCTCTGCCTGGAGCCGCTTTCAGAAGCTGCGACCTTACGGCAAACCCCCACGCGCTTGTTTGCCCAAAGTTTTGCACAATGACTACCACTTAGACCGTGCTTTAAGGCCTGAGATTGTGTTTTATATAAATCAGGGTTACTTTTGTTCAAAGTGTGACACAAGTACAAGCACAAGCGCAGGCAGTGTCGCACCCAGCGACCGCCGCTTCCCTGCCTGCACTCGGGCAGTAATCTCCTTTCTCTCAATACAGTCTATTTAAACTCAGGCTGTGGTTTTCGACCTGTGCCCCTGCACGCCGGGGAGTCTGCGACTCGCTTCTGTGGTGACTAAGAAAGACAAGATCCCATAAGCTGCTACAGCAAGCTATGTAGGCAGATGAAACCCAAAGTGGTCCACACCTACACAGAAAGTATCGACATGCCCACAAACTGGAAAAAGTCAAACACAGCTAAAAAAGAAAATATCACCGAGACACAGTCAGCGAAGCCTTGCTATTTATCCAAGCAGCATGTCTAGTGGTACTATACCCCGTTTACACACGGAATGAATAAAACGCAGAGATGCTATAGGATTTCCTGAAGTGCAGAAGAGAAGGATGTAAAAAGAAATAAAATCCAGCAGGTCAACATCTTCCTTTGGCGGGGAAAGGGGATTTTGACTAAAAAAGGAGACCTAAGGGAAGAAAATACCCATATCTTTCCCATTTCAACTAGTTTTGACAGATTGTATACTCTGAAATTGCTATCAGCAGCCTCACAGTGAAGTAGATCAGGCCCTGCTCTGCTCCTTAGAGAAATTCTGTTCACTAGCATTTTGTAGAACAGTACCAATATGTATCTCATGTGTTTTATGTCTCTGGGGAGGGGAACCTGGAAAGCAGGATATAAAAAAGTACCTCGCAGTATTGAGAGACTGTGTACAACCTACCATTAAAAGAATCCAAACTACTTTTTAGGGTGAGGGGAGAAGAAATGTAGTATTGTGACATGTCTTGTTACTGCATTTTACTTGTAACAACAGCATGAAGCATACAATGTTACCTAGCAAAATTTAAGATTTCATCTGCATGAAATCTTCATTCTTAGCATGAAAGCAGCAAGTGAGAGGGGGGCAAGGGCTGTGATTAGGTGCGTTTAGGTACGTTTTCGCTCACCCCACGTCCATAACTCGGGTGAGAAGAGACAAGCCTGACAGCATCGAGTGTCCCGAACGCACGCACTGCATGGGCTGAGGCAATAATCTCATCGTGCCGCCTCTCCTCATTATTAGCGAATTCCCGTTAGCTCTGAAACAAGCTTTTATCTGCTACAACGTTCAGTTTTCATAGTCTCAGACGTCAAGCTGTACTCAAAAGTGTCACTAGCACTAATAAACATGACCTTACTTTTGTTCTGTTTTCGACTCCCAGAGACGTACGTGGGATAGAAGTTCATTTGACTCATGCAGCCCACTGAACTGTGGAGTAACAGGATAAATCCCTCACTAACTCCAGATAACGTGAAACTGCTCTGGCAAGGTGTTCATCTACCTCAGAATTCACCCGGCAACTCAAACATTCCTCCTCTTTGCTCTTTTGTAAATACAGTGATGGCTCAAGGCGACAAGGCTATTTTGTAGAAGCAACTGAAAGCCCTCCAGACTGGGAACCCCCAGGTACCTTCACCTCTTAAGAAGCTCCTACGAAACTCCCAGCATCTCTCAAGCTCAAACTGGCAATTCCCCAGACCTGAAAACTTGGAATGGAGGAAACAGATTTTTTTTTTTTTCTTTTCTTTTTTTGACTTGAGGGAAAATGCATCAAAATACCTTCTGCCAATCCAAACTAAATTCGTCCTATTTCAGCTTGAGATTTACATGATTAATAGTGTCTTATTTCACCCAAACTATCTGCTGGGAAGCAGAAATCCACTTTGAGTTTGGAAAACCAGCCCTGGAGAATAATTTACTACATACCTGGCTAAAGAGGGACAACTCGCAAGCACCCCCTCCCACAGTATACAACCTGACAGAGCACTACCTGTTGTTATCAAGGAGAGTAACATGTTTTTGTCCTTTCTATGAGATTACAGAGCAGACAGACAGATAGCCTCAGTAATAACTGTTAGAGAAGAGATTTTGCTTCTAATTCTCCTCACTCTCTGTCAGCAGAATTACACATCTCACACAAATTACACACAATGATCCTCAGTCGGCAGAAGCTGGCTGAGCTATGCTTACACAAGCGGAGGAGCTGCCCCTATCAGGCTTCTATTAAGAAATGTGAGAAACAAGACAGCTCAGCTGAGGCATGTGGATTTTTTGCTTTTGCATTTGCATACTTTCAGAGCTACACAGATTCTACAGCTCTAGCCCTTGCATGTCACTAAGTTGAAAAAAAAACCTGCCTATTTTGTACGGGCTCGTGCTTCAGTAACAGCAACATTCCTCTTCCATCATCGAACACAACAGCTTTTTCGTAGGTAGAAAAGACGGATGATAAGAAAAGAAATGCATGCGCTTCAGAATATTTGGGTTTGGAATAATAAATTTTTGTTGAAAAGAAGAATTAAAGGACTGACAAAAATATGATTAAAAGCCTTGTAGTCACGTGTCACGCATGTTGCCACTGGTTGCAAAAACTATTTGGATGCTCAGACAGGTTAAACAGAGGAAGAACTGGCTGGCTGGTAGATTAGCTGATTATATCATATCAATACGCAACACCCATTCCTCCGGCGTTCCCGTTTTGAGCTTTAGAAGCTTAGAGATCAGACTTCTCAATAAATACCGCTGCAGGGAAAGGAACTGACCTGTAGACTAAGGGCCAGACCGTCACCCTGCAAAAATGAAGCCTAAGTAACAAAGGAGGCTCAGGACTGAACTAAGAAGACCTGGTATCTATTTTGTGTCTTTGTATCAGACACCCAGTTTGTAGACTTCAGGTTCATTAAAGTGGTTTTTTTCCTTCTTTAAGCACCAGAAGTTAAAATACTGCCCTTCAAAACAAGTTCTCATTAAAGTTTTCTTCTTTCTTTAAGCACCGCAAATGAAAATACTGCCCTTCTAAAAAGGTTACTCCTTCAGTATCTTACAGGGAGAAAGGGATAAAAAGAAAAGAAAAATCCAGCTACAAAAAAATTGCTGCCTGTTCTCTATGTCTTGTTTGTCAAATCTATGGTTATATGTGCCTATCTTAAGTTCCATCAGTAACACTCAGGACAAAGCAGGAATGTAACAGAAAAATAAATCAGTGCCTAATAGCTTTCAGAGAAACCAAGGGGAACACAATTATGTGGCATCTACATGCTAATCTACCAGACTTGAATCTCAAAGGAGTTCAAGTGCCCTACTCAAAATTCCTGCAGTGATAAGGGGTCTGCTGTGTTTGGCTGGGGTTTGGATAAAAGATTTTTATGATAATTATCTTTGTGTGGAACAATTTTGCATTTTCTTTCTTGTTAAATCAGAATCAAAATGGGGGTGCGAGGCAGCGGGAAGATAGCATTACTGAAAGTAAAAAGTATTAAGAAGTCAAATATTTAATGTCGGCCTATTATAATTTGAAAGCAATTATGTGGCAAAAGCACTAGACATTACCAGGAAGATACAGATAAATGTTACATAATGACAAAGATGGAAAACAAGGAGCACTTTTTGCTTGTTCAAATAAAAGCCTATTAGAAACAGAAATGCAAAACAGTGGTGAGTTTTCTTTCTGATTTCTCCCTGGCATCAAAAAAAAAAAAAGCTGTGTGTTACTCCGTCATTGTGAGTACAGGAACTATTCATCTCTGTCTGCTGGCCTTAAGAAAATTATCAACTTTTGGGGGGAGAACACTGAAAAAATAACCCCGGACCTGACATCTCAGCGAGACAGCAGCTACCGCACTGCCTGTTCATCCATTTCAGCCACGGACCTTCCGCAAAAGAGCTTTCAGCAGCACTAATCCTCAAACTAGCAATTTTTTCAGAAGTAATTCAAACTAATTGTGCATATCGTATGTACACTCTTAAAGAGTTTCACTGCAAATTTCAATCTGAAAACTACATTCATACACAGGTAAAAGAAAACAAATGTACTGTAGGATGTCCAGGTGAGACAACTCAAATGTCAGTGATTAATTATGTAGAACAGTATTTCCAACTAACAGTTTAAAAACGAGTGGTAGATGAGAATATATTTATAGAAAATAGTCATCAAATAATGCGAAACTTGCAACAGGCTGCGCATTCAATGAATGAACAGAAAAAGACATAAGTAATATGCCCTAGTAATGTCTTCACTTGAGAAAATTCATGTACCTTTTACATCGTTCTCTAACTTTCACTGTCACCAAATGTCAAGGAAACTAAGAGCCCTAGAAAATAGAGCAGAACTTTGCCAGTTCAGACTGATCTTCGTTTCATTTCAGGATCACAACGTACTTCACGTGAGGTTAGGTTCCTGCAATGCTCTGTTACGATAGGGTTTTGTACTCATCTCGGGACTTGCAAACAACCGTTTTAAAGTAAGAATCTGTACCATTTTTGATTACTCTAGGTACGTCTGTGCTGCTGCCTTGTTTTTATAATATTTTGGGGAATGGTGTAGCACATCTTTCCTAGTTTTCCTAAGAGATCACTTCCACTGCACAAGGTGTTTGTACTGACAGGCTCTGTCACTCGCAGTGAAAGAGGTGGGATACCAAACGTTAGTCAGAGTCTCAGATGAACGTTGAGAAAAGCACTCTAACAAAGGGAAAAAAAATCCTGGCGACACTCTCAGGTTGCTGGAATATTTCAGGCCACGTGTCCCGCTAACCTGCTCTCCTGTTGCTGACAAGAGCCAGCAACAGCTACTACAGAGAAGCAGGCAAGGACCCTGCAAAGAGCAGGTGAGCAGCAACCTGTCCCCAGGGAATGACACCTCCTAACCGCCTTGCAACGGCCTCTTCCCAACCCCCTGAATCAGATCTGTAATCTTACCGTAGGAATTCTGGCTGCTCTGACTCTGCAGTACCTCACGTTTCTGTTCTTTGGGAAACTACAGCTGAACCCAAAGCTTCCAACAGTCTAACAGAATGACAAGCAGAAAGCTCCGTGCTGCTTCTTAGTAAAACAGTAAGTACTTTATAGCCACCTTTGTGCACCATGAAGAAGGAAGGAGGACTCAAAAGTCTTCTCTTGTCTTTCTCTTTTCCCATCCCTCTCTACACGTCTTCTTGAATTTCACATAGCACCATTCTGGTGTAGGAAGAGAATCAAAAAACCTTAGCGTATTGCTCCTTGCTCTAGCTTACCAGAAAACGCTCACTTAACCTGGAAAGCATCACGGTCTCTTAGACAATCTGTGTGATGATTGAACTTCAGTAATTAACAGCAAGAGATTTAGAGGAAAATGGTGATGTTACTACACGAAGAAGTCAACAAGGCTTAGCCTTTCAGGTTGCTCCACACGCAATACGCGGTCAAGGAAACTTCTCCCTCTGCGAGCCTATTTGAGCTATGCACCTTGTCCAGTAATACCAACTCGCTGCAAGGCAGAAGAGACATTGCAGTAATAAAAATGTGACCTTTCTTTTAAAAATAATCACGCTTTTGGCCTTCGCTGCATCACTGCAGGGTTTCAGAGGTGTCTATATTCTAGCAATAATAATTCAAGCGATGACTCTTCCATCCTCTGCCTGGATCTCCCTTTTCCGTGTAACCTCAAGCTCTAAAGACCAGTGTTTTGCAAGCCTTGGAATGGTTTGGCCCATTTTCATTACACCCAAAGAAACACGGTGACCCTGGGGATTAAAAAGGCACCTCCCATCCTATTCAAAACCACAATGTTCCTCAAAGAGAAGAAGCAAAGAGAATTTGCATGCCTTGAGGTTAATAAAAACTTGCTTGCTATCGTTGACTAAGACAGCTACTCTCACCAGAGAAAGAGGGAAATTAAGCATAAAATATTAACAGTTACAGAAGGGGCAGGTACCGGATCAAGTTTTCGTCCCAGTTCAGCACTAACTGAGGTTCTCAACATTCCTAGGTTTGCTGGCGAGAAGTGCAAAAAGGTCCTATCTAGCAAAACGAGGCCTTACCTTCCATGCTGGGCGCCATGTTCCCAAGTGAATAACCACCTTCCTTCAAATACACCAAGAGCTCTTCTCCTGGCTCAATTTCTTTAATAACTTTATAATAGATCTGGGAATCAGAAACAAAAATTGAGAGACATGTTAAATATGCAAAGACTTGCATTTTACATTTTAACCAATAACTCAAATTATTCCAGCTAATAGGGGAGGCTGTCACTTGATTTGTGTGATAATTGCAGCTGAGAGCTCTTTTTTTCTGCCTTTATTTTACACTATGTGTGTCAGCGTTTCACGCGGCTTGGGCAATAAAGTAGTATTTACGGTAACAGCCTCTCTCGTTCAAATGACACAAAATCTCCCCATTGTTTTCCCTACCTCCTGTAAGCTTTATGTATTTGTTATAGCGAAGGGAAGATTAAACTGATGGAATTGACGCATTTAAGTCTCTGCTTCTCTAAGCTGAAATCGGCCTGATGATTAGAGAGCTGAATCAGCATGCCTCCATGGAATTATTTGGTAGATTACTCTCACCTAGAGCCTGAGGACCTGACCCCTAAGGACAAGATCTGAACCATTCCAGGTGAGCGGTTTATCCCCACTCAGAGTTCCTGTCTAAGCCCAGAACCTGGACCTGCTGGAATGTGCTGCGTACGGTACCGTTCACCTACCGTACCTTTGTCATTACACCGGAAGACAGACCCAGAAACAGAAACGGACTTCAGACATGGGCAGAGACCACGTACCAGCCGCGCGCCCCATTCACATTGCCATTTAAAGTGCGTAGACCATGGTTCAAAGGATACCTAGGCCTTACGCTGGTTTCCTGACCCCAAATGAGTTCTCGCACCCCAAGGATGCATTTCTTGCAAAATATTACAATGAGAAAGAACTCCTCTTTATCCAAGGTAACGAAGTGTAACGTTGCAAGGCATCGACATATTAGTGCGTGTGTCCATACACACGACACACTCATTTTTGCTGTTCTACCCCCAAACCAGACACCGTGGCAGTACATCCAGTGACAACGGGGTTACGCGCCAGTGGACCCCAATGGCCTCATTCCTTCTGACAAGACGGCAGAGTTCGCGGGGAGGAGTGGAGTGCTGACGGCGGCTTATTTGTATCGGCAGCAGAGAGCTTGCTGGTTCCCTGTAACGACCGATAACTAAATCGTATTCACAGTCGAATCCTGCTCATGGGTACCGCGCAGTGTGGTGGCTGGGGCAGCTCTGGGCATGGAGAGCGAGCCCAGTAACTGCAACTGGGAGGGCACTTCGTGAAGACCTCTGCAAGGAAAACCGTGGAAAACGGCAGCAGAAGGAAATCAACAGCAGGACGGGAGTTTGCATGACCGGCGAAGAAGAGGATCAGAACTCCATGAAATCCAAGAGACTCGGTGTCTCCCCTATGTTTTCCAAATTTGTGGAGTACGCTGGACCCCATCCTCTCCTAGCAAGAGCACCGTGGGAACTCAAGAGATAATAGTAACTGCAAAGTTTTATTAGCGCTGCCTTCAATAGCACCGCGTGAACCTCTTTTTCAGGACAGCGACTACAATTTACCCAGAACGACTCCCTGAGCGAGCTGCCGCTCGGTCCCTGCCGGTCTACGGTGCGGAGGGAAGGCCGGCGCAGAACTCCGCAACGCCAGCGTGGGCTGCGGTAACGGTGCCGCCGCGACGCGGGTTTTCTTCCTGGCGCCTCCTTTCCTTCCTTCCTTCGCGGGGAAAGCGGGAGGAAGGAAGGCAGGAGGGAAGCCTCGGGCCCCTGAACCCGCCGGGAGCAGCAGGTGCCCGACCCCCCCTACCCCCGGGGGGGCTTCGCCCGCTGCCTCCCCCGAAGCCGAAGCCGCCCCGGGGTGGTGGCGAGCTGCGGCCTCGCTCGCAACTTCTCCCGCAGCCTCCGAGCTCGGGAATCTCCCCCGACAGACTAACGCTCCCGGCGTTAAGTAAAAAAACCCAGCGATCTCTCCCAGAAACCCTCTTCCCTCCGCTTATACACCCCCCACACCCCCCCCCCCGGCCGGGCCGGGCAGGGTGCGGGCTCCTCCGACGGCGGAGACAGCCCCGGCCGCTCCTCCGGAGCGAAAACCGGCGCTGCCGCCGCGACGCCACTCGCGGCCGTCCACGGCCTCGCCCCCCCCCCCCCTCCGTGTCCCAGCAGGGGGCAGGCTCCGCCCGCCGACGGCGCTGACACCCGTGGGGCCGGTCCCGGCGGAGCGGGCCGGGTCCGGGCAGGGAAAGGACCGGGGAGGGGGGGGGACACGGACGGGCCGCCTGACCTGTCTGCTCCCGGCGAGGCGAGGCGAGGCGAGGCGGCTGCGGGGCTTCGCGGCGATCGCGAAGCGTCCCCCGCGGGCCGGCCGGTTCGTCCCGCCGCCGGCTCGGAGCCTCTCCTCGGCGGGCGCGGGGCAGGGAGGTGGCGGCGCCGATCAAAGGGAAGGGAAGTCGGGGCTGGAACGGCGGCGGCCGCCGGTTCCCGCCCGGGCTGGGGAAGGGGAGGGGGGGCTGCGGCAGCCCGGCGGCGGCAGCGCCCGGGGTCCGGGCTGGAGAGAGCGGCGATCGCCATCGGCGAGGGGAGGGAAGGGAGACGGCCCCCGCTTACCGCGGGGCGGCCTTTAAAAAGCGCCTTTCGGTAAAACACGGTCAGCACCACGTGTGCCGGCGCGGCAGCTGCCTCCGCTTATCCTCGCCGAAGCGTGGTCCCAACCTCCCCGCAACGCCATCCCCAAATTCCAGCCTCTTCCACAGCCCCCGCGCTTGGGTGCGAACAGGCCAAGGCCGCCCCGCGGAAAAGGCCCCGGAACCCCTCCTTGGGAACGCGGCCGCAAACCCAAACGCTTAAGAAGAGGAACGAAATCCAACCGCTTGCGATAGGCAAGATGTCCCCACCTGGCCAGACGCGTGGCAGAATCCTCGGCGTAATTCTCGGCGCCGCTGCCCACCGGTTTGCGACCGGGGTTTCCGCCGAAGACGCGTCTCGGCCTCGTCCCGCGTGCCAGCCAGCCGAGGCGCAGCCAGAAAAAGTGAACCCGGGCGGCTGGAAGGAGCCGAGCATCTCGCTGCGCGGCGCTTTGAGATCCTCAGCCGAAAAATCCCGAGCGGTGCAAAACAGGCAGCAAGATGCCTGCTTAGGTATAGACATAAGGAAGTGAACTTAACTCTTAGACGCGGCTCGGATAGTTATTTCTGTGGATCCCCCTGCAAACTACAAGTGGTATAAAACTCCCCTTTCTCTCATTATTTTTTTTCATTTGCACCTCAGCCCTCTTTCCTGCCTGCTTGTTCAACGAGAAGAGCCTTTCCCAGGACCAAACCACCCTGAGTTTAATGGCAAACCTGCCCAAAAAAAAACCAAAACAAAGACTAGGAATAAGCACAGAGCTTAGGGCTTGACTCGGAAAAACAGAACTCGGAATGTGCTGTCACTGGCAGCTAGCTAAGAGAAAAAAGAAAAGAACTCAAAATAGCTATTAACAGACATTTCTCTTTCAGCTAGTAACCCAAAACCAAATCAGCACTAAAATACAAACCACAATCTAAAAGGTTACTACGCCTAGTTCATAGATACATTCACAAATTTTACATTGGGAAAATCCTTCAGAATTATAGTACTAAATTAATTACAATACCAAATGGCTAACGTTGCCCCTGTATCACAGTCAGGAACTCCTTTCCTCTCCTGTTTGTTCTCAGAACAAAGTAGCCTCTTGTATATAAAAACATGTCTGTTACAGTCTTTCCAGAAATATAGTATGAGCTCCATTAATGATTAGGGAAAAGTTGGATTCTGCTGGAGTCACATTAATTTCATCAAACATTTCATTATAATAATTAACTTCATCTTGCAATCATGCTACTGATGGTCGGAATTAATTAAAACTACTGCTGTGTGTCCTTTCCTTTTTTATTTGTTGTGCGCCGAAAAAGATCAGGTTTACTAATCCATCAGAACGTTTACATTCATAAATCATTTATGGTCATCATTTATATTAAAATTCCACACATCATTTCTTCTTTCTCACAACAAAAGGGGCACCTCTCCTAATTACCAGCCAGTTTTATCTACCACAAAATAGTTAACAATATAACTAGGGTTTGGGTAGTGCTCTCACAGATGATTGAAAGTACTACGTTTCTTGATTTTTATCAAAATTATTCTAGGCACGGGGCACTAAAGAAAGAAGAAAAAAAGGAAAGCAAAAAAACCCCAGAGGAATCCTTTTCCCGTCTGGGCTTGATATACAGATCTGCTCTGTAACTGCTTCTGTGGATGTAAACTCGGTGTAATAGAAAGCTGGCTCCGGCTATAACATTTTGCAGCATATAACCAAGCAATTTGGTACAATTACTGAAAGTATCGATAATGCAGAACCGCAACACGCAATCACATTCTGGGGCTGATCTCACTCAGAGCGGAGCACAAAGTAATCAAAGCTGTACATCTTTTCTCCCAGAAAAAGTGTTCTTGAGACAGACACGGCTCAGAAACAATGCGGTAATTGTTTAACCATTTCCAATATCAAGGCAATAGGTGGAGATGAAACACGTCAAGTGAGAAAAGTACGTCCGAGTATTACCTCATTATTTAGGGATCTTTCATAAGAAACAGCACTGTTTACCTGCTGGATGAGTTATGTCTACTATTTATCTTCGCTTCATTGCTGCAACGCGTTTGTACTTTGGGGAAAAAAAGAGCATTAGAGAACCGAGAAAACAGCTGCAGTGTTTACCTAAAGATCAAAAAACACACCCGCTAATTACATCAGCGTGCAGCAGAAGTGACGGACAAAGACAATTCGAAATGAGCTAAAAAGCGGTTGCTTTCCCTTCTTGTCTTGCAAATAGTTAACTACACTAGCAATCCAATGAAATAAGGAGGCAAATATTTCTCCCTACTGTTCGTCTAAGACAACTATCAGACCTCTATATGCGTCTGGCTGGCTCAAGGAGGAGCGAACACGTAAAAGTTTGGCCTCGTGCATTTCTGGCCAGAATGGGGCTGCACATTTTGCTTTTGTTCAGATGTTTTCCTCCTTTGGAATCGCCTTCCCTTTGTTTCAACTGAGCCACATTGCTTTTTATTTCCTCTTTTTAAGGCGTTGTATTACATACCTAGGAATCCTGACCAGAGTCACTGAATACGTATGGCAAAATACATACAAAAATCTCTATTATACACACACGTAAGACTGGCTTCTTAAACAGAGGCCTGATTTTTTCCATCACTGTAGCTCCTGTTAGTCCTTCTTTTTTCCAGTATATGTAACACAAACAAAAGTGGCAGCTATCCTGAGAGCAAGCTCATGGCTATTACATTTATTACATATACTCTGTTTAATATTACAGTCTCCTGAATAAGAACAGCTAAACTGCTGAAGTATTTGACCCATGAAGGCAGCAGTAGCAACATGAAAAAATCAAGCAGGAGTCATGTATCATTTTCCAGAGGCATTTAGCAAATCGTATCATTTTTCTACCATTCTTTTCCAGTCCTCCTTTAGAAACACAATTATCTCAGTCAATCAAGGATCTTCTATTCTTTTCAAATACCTATGAAGAACAAATATAAAGAAAACTGGCTAATGTTATTTTACATTTGGAAATTGGTTTCACAATTGAAAAATAGTTAATGAAATGTCTCAACTAATCTCTTTCTAAATAGCAGCATTTTAATCTGTAAATTGGGGGGAAAAAAAAAAACCTTTCAGAGGTCCAGATTCTGCTGTCAAGTACTTCACTAAAAATCCAGGAAAATTCTCTGTACATTCCTGGGAATGTTCCCAAGTTACAGGACTGTAAAGAAGAACAGAATGGGGGGGACAGGACAAAGCACCATCTCCCCATGTAAACATGTTTATTTTTTTCCTGAAAAGCAAGTGGTTTTGATTAAAAGCTTGTCCTGGCTCTTATCATCACAATGCTGCTTAGTTATTTTGTGGGTAAACTTTTAATGCAAAAGCTTTGCTTTTCTTTACGTACTTACAAACAAACCCCAAATCTTTGCATGCCTACTGAACGGGAATGATAAAGCCTTTCTCCCTCTTTTTTGAGTCCCTGTTATGGAAAAAAAAAAGTACCCTGCTAGCAACATGAAATTAAATAAAGTTAAACCCAGCAGCGTTAGGAGATAGGACTAGGTAGAAATCAGCAATGCTTAGTCACTCTGAAAATTTATAACATGTTTCCGGCTTTAGGAGTCACTCTCGTAAGGGCCTGAGATCTCTCTCCACTTTCCGAGCCCTCTCCTTTCTCTCACGCAGGATGCTCAGAGCACCGGCACCCAGCAGAATCTCCCCTCGAACGAACCGCGCGTGGGGCTTTGTGCACAAGAAGGAAAGTTTGAAGTTGACGCGACTTTAGTTTTCTAAATATATCCCACAGGGAAAATGAGGGGATTCATTTTTAAAGCATACAATGGCCCTGGCCACAAACATACACTTCTGCGAGGAATCCAGCTCAATCCCCTTGACTTCAGTGAAGCAATCACATGAACAAAACTGCTCACACTCAGCGGTATCCGCAGGAAGACGATCTGTAGCACACCCCCCTGCTTTTTATTAGCATGGAACTCGCACTGACATCAGCTAAATAAAAAGTAATGAAGTGTAAAAACATTTTGTACCCTCCAACTAGGTCTAACTACGGTATCTTTGAAAATGTATGCCACTTTTGCTTTGGTATTTAGCAGTCCGGTGTTTCTTAGGACCAGGATGAAGGACTTGATTTCGCAATCTAGTAATTTTATTTTGAGTGCCTAAGAGTTCCAATACAGGGGGGTTGTATCCAAAAGGCCCCTTGGCTACTTCTGATTTATGAATTTGCTGAGTTTGTTGAAAACAGGGATCAGCTCGCAGACATACATGCTTATGGACTGTTTGACATTTTTCTCTTCTATTTATATTTGCATCTTACTCTCTTAGTTTTCGTGACCACCAAATACACTCACAGCCACCTTTATCCTTTGAATCTTCACAATCCAAAAGAATTGTTATCAGTTTCAATAAAAGAAGTAACCACCAACTAATGCCAGAATCTTTCCAGGAGAGAAAGTAGTGAGACTTGGTTTTGTGTAGTAGTGATGTGAGAGAAAACTTGGAACGAACAGGAAATTCCAGAACAAACATGGTTAAATTGTCTCCTCTATAAATACAAGACTCCACAAAGATTTTAACGTGCCACTGATTGCTGTAAATACTGCCGCCGTTCAAATGAGTCCATAGCCTGTCATAATCAATAGCTTAGGAAATAGTATATCCTTACTCTGACTTTACTCCTCCCCCCCAAAGCATCCAGTGCCTCTAGTTATCAATCACCATCATCTGCTGCTTTTTACACTGGATTTTTTCATTCCCACCAGCTGGCCTGACCTAAGACTCTTCAATCTTTTGGGAAAGAAGGCTGAGGGGGAGAAAACATTTTGCTTTGCTACTGTTTCGCTATATTCTGCACCTTTTTATTTTCTTCCTCCTGCAGAAGCATTTGCTTGCCACCCACTCCCTTTTATGTGACTTTTAGTAAATTTATTTATTAAGAAGTTGTAAAAGAGTGGTCATTACAGAGAAAAAAATAAAGAAAAGATGAGTGTGTATGATAAACAGCTGTTCTTTCCAATCAGATTGCTGCATGCACTAAAAATATGCACAACCAAAAATCTCCAGATGAGGGACAAGGACAGAAGGACATGCAGTGGACTGGGCTTAGAATAAAATGTGATACAGCCTTCAGGTTTCTGACCAATTTTGTATATGTATGTAGTCCTTAATCTAAGCATTTCTAAGAACCTGGGGAAAGCCAGCAGTGTACAAGTTAACATCTTAAAAAGAAGAAATGGGCATTCATGTAAAAAAAACCTGTATGAACTCAGTTTCTTTCCCCAGTCTAAGACTTGTTTTTAAGAAACACAAATTCAAAATATTTGGTTTTTCTATTCCTTTAATATTTTTGTGCTTTTCCACTGCTGCTGGTAAAAATTTGCAGTACGAGCTTCACTACCCTTTTGCAAGGATGAATGCTAGGCAAGAGTCACCTACGTAGACCGTTGAGCAAAACTGTACCATTAAGAAGTGAACATACCTAGCTGGTAAAGATATAGTTAGGTGCAAAGTGCTGGAAAGTATTAGACAGCATACGCAGCTGCGTTGGTCCTGTTCAATCTTCCGGGAGTCCAAAAAGGACTAGCCTTTCGTCCTAGATCCCTTAGCCTAATAGTGTGTGCTCAGACAAGCTGTAGGATGCACAGAAGGGAAGCCGGGCCAGGCACAGACTCCTGCAAACCAGTATTTTCTGCGCAGAATGAAGGATGGTGAAAGACCTCCGTAACAGGTGAGGGAAAATGTAATGGCCCCCAAGATATTTATCCTGTCATTCTGTGAAGCTGAGACACAGGAGCAGCCTTGTGTGTGTCACAGAAAGCACCCAGCAGCTCACGGTGTAAGACAAGGAGTTGATGATAAATGTTGGCTCTTGGTTAGAATACTCCTTGTTGTAAGAGCACTTGTGAGTAGTGGCGAGTGGGCACTGAAGCAATCAGCAGCTCATTTTAACTAAGCAGGCTGAAATTTAGAGCTTTGTGCCTCTATCTCTTCTAGACTGCTTAAATCATGACCATTTGTGATATTTTTGGGTCGGGTTTTTTTTCTGCATCCAAAGTTAAGTTATTTAAAAGCACTTTAAAACAGGAACTAAGTTCACAAAGTGGGCTCACATTTTGGCGTACCCTGAGCTATTCTCATTTTACGTGAGCCAGCTTGCTTCAGATTCACTCTAGCTTCCCTGTCAGCTACAGATTTTTAAATGTTTTTATTAGAAGTGTAGTTTTCCATCCTCAGCTCATTTTTTGTCTGCATCCAAATACGCCTCCTGTTTGCTAACTGGTAGTAACATTAAGACTGCATTTCTCATTTAAGTTAGGTCTGAAACAGTAACTTATATTTGAATTGTACTCAATTTGAGGTTTCTAAAACTCCCAACTTGGATTGCTCATCTTGAATCCATTTTGGGGTTTAAGCTT